>NC_041395.2:246113233-246413233 GCF_900747795.2 Erpetoichthys calabaricus | reverse complement strand
CACCTGTGATGCCTCCGCTGCATCCTGGGCATTATCTAGTAGGACAAAGGGACCAACATTGAGGTTCTGTTCTGTGCTGGCTTACCCAGCATGTACACCCTGCTCTGGCAATGCAGACTGCACTGGCTTGGTCATATCCGCCACACGGATGGTGGTTGTATCCCCAAAGATATCCTCTACTGCCAGCTGGCATCAGGCAAGAGAACAGCAGACTTCCCATAGCTGCGATACAAGGACGTCAGTAAGCGGGTCACAAAGCCCCTGAGTATCAGCACCAAGTCCTGGGAAGACCTTGCAGCTAATCATTCAAAGTATGGAAGTACCTTGGAGCACAATCTCAGGTCTGGGAGAAGAAACACTCCATTACACACTGTAATTAACTGGAATTATAGTAATTGATTAATTTGCATTGTCTTTCTGTTCTTGGTATTAATAAATAATAAATCAGCTTCCAGGCAGGATGTTATGCCGTATGGCCCACCTCAAAATTACTGTGATGCACTCCCATCTCCCATCTTACATATCTCTTTGTCTCTAATACTCTGGCCTATCTGCCTTCTGGCAGCTGAATACCAGTCCCAGCTCTGCTCCTGCCTTGGCACTGCTTCTGGTTGTGAAGTAGCTTTAAACTCCATCCTGGGGTCACCTCCAGTTTAGCCTGGGCTTGGTTTTATGTTTGCACCAATGACAAAAATGATACAAATATCTGTTGTGGCTGCTGGTTATCCAGCATACCTAAGCCTTGACTTTCTCTTAAAAGGTGGGATCCCTAAGACAGCTCCCCCAACCCTTCTCTGTAAGGAAGACACCACAGCATCATACACTCCTTTTCTTTCTGGGACTGTGCACCCCCAGTGCCCAGGAAGGGATACCAGCTCCGGCACTTCCTAACTGGTCTCACTAAGTCTACTTATCATAAACCTCTGATCACTGTGAGTTACTTTTAGTTGAGGTTTACTGTCATTTGTTAACTTTAGGGATTGTTTTGAATTCAATGCAACGTCATCTTGAATTCACAGTTTATTTTGTTCTTTCGACCTGTTTCACATGTTGTTTGTAAATGTTTTTACTTTGATTTACATTTTGGTTCTGACATATGATCATTTATCTTTTAGTAATGAAATTCCTGGCCTGGTTTATGACTGGTCTTTTCATCAGCCTGCCACCTCCCTATACATTTTTAAAATGTCCTTTTCAGAAAAAGCCATTTGTTTCCATTTCGACATACTACTCTTTAGACAGACGGCCAGGCAGGCATCCTTGGCAGCTTGTACCTCTTGCTCTGTACCAGGATTATATGTGGCTCTCGGTCTCTGCAGATTTTCTGGGTTACTTTCTCCCTCCCTGTGCCATACTCCTGGTGCTCTTGCCCGAGAAACCTCTTACCAGCCCCTCAAAACACATTGACGTCCTCTGGACATTTAAAGCAACTTTGTACCCTTGAAGTCTTGAAATAAGAGTACATTCAATATTAAAGGAAATACCCTTGGCAACTTATTAGGAAAGGTTTTAGACTAAAACAACAGTGACTCAATGACAGAAACAGTATAAACCAATGAATCTTTGGGCTCCTTAGTTCTCTTACACTCAAAATAACTTCCAAATCAATTTTTTCTTCAATTTCTGCCCAAGAATTTCATTAATCAGCATCTCATTAAAATAAACAAGGCTGACCTCCCTGGACCCTCATGCTTCAATGCAGTTTCCATATTACCAGTTTTTATAAACAACTACCATATACATCACTGCCAATAACTGCAGCCTGAGAAATGGAACCCTACTGCACACACAGATGATTCTGTTTTGCTAGATCTGGGATTATTTTTTTCCTCCTTGAAGTGAGTGCACACTGCACCTCAAGCAGACATGAAACAAAACTTTTACATTCATAGTTTCTATTCAGCAATACAGTGAATTAAAAGACTGTTAAACATAAATGAGAGCACATCATTTCATGCGTTCATCTAGTCAAAAAACAACACAGAGCACTGTTAGTGCTGAATGATGAAGTTTTTACAACAGATAATATTAATGACATGGTTTGGTTTAACTTCTTCTACCTAAACCAATTTTCAACAGTTATCTCTTCTTAGCAGTACTGAAAATAAGCAATATAAACACACATAATTACACATTTTAATAAGTTTCTTGCCCCACTCTAATAGATGAAATATTGTGCATAATACATAGATGTTAATAAATGAAAAACATTATCAAGTAAGGAATCAGACAATTTGCGGCGGACAATGAATTCTCTGGCCTGAATCCCTGGTAATGTTTATCAGTGTGAGATCAAGCAGGCCTGACAGAGAGTATGATCAAAGAATGCCTAAAAGCATCTGTCTGCATGTGGTTTGCTAGCTCTAAGCCTGTTTCCGACATAAAGTATATTAATGCACATCAAAATCCTGTAAATGGTGACCCAGAGGCCAACCCTACTACACTGTATGTCCAGACCCAGCACAAAGCAGTCATCCTTTCTTAAAACATTAAAGCTTCTCTGGAGAGTACCTTGCCAAATGCTTCTTTACTGCAAGGCAAAAAGGACAAGAAGAAGCAGCGTCTATAATGAAGACTAGAACAACAGAAAAAGGACTTAAACTGTACAATGGTGAAAATATGCCAGACACTTTTAATAAGTCTTTTGAAAATATAAGACCAGTGCCACATCCTAATGGGTGCAGAAAATAACAGGGAAAGTGCTCTCCTGATGTGTCTCTTGACCTGGAAGACTACCATGGAGTCCAAGCTGAATGAAATAAATGTGTTCAGCTGTCCCCTTGGCCTGCCTTGTCTGCTAGGTGGCATGGCTCATTTACTGGCTTACTATCATGATCCAAGCCTTCTACCTCCTACTGGGGAGTTTTTACCCAACTCAGGATTCATGGAAATTCTATCCAGAGGAGACTTTCAACAAAATGAGGGATAAATCCTTAAAATTCAAAAGAGACCTAAAGCCTAATAACTCAAAAAGGCAGGAAAAGGAAAAAATCAGCAAAAACAAGGTGGAACTCCCAAAACCTCTAGCCCAATTGAACAAAACTAATAATAATTTCATTTCATTTATTAAATTATATAAAAACAATAAAAACACACAAAAGATACAAAATTTAAAATCCAGAAATAAAGCAGAAATTCCTAAAATATTTTTCAAAATGATAATTAAATGCCAGTTACTGAATTAAAAAAAGCACATCATAACGCAGAACTACCAAAACAAGTATGCATAACCAAGAAAATAATTCTAGAACAAAAGTCCCTAATAAAAGGAACAATGATCAAAAGTCTAATAAAACTCACAAAATGAGGAGAAAGAAGATGGATGTACAAAAAAAGTTGAGCTGAACATGAAAAACAAGGGGTAGCCAGGAGTGCTTTAGTAACACCTGAAGGCCCTAACTGCAAATTGGTGGAAAAAGCAACTCTGGCAAAATGATCAAAAACACAAAAATGTTAGCTGAGGATACACATGAGAATGGGAAAAAAATACAAAATTTACTAAGAATGCAAAAAACAAACAAAGTAAAAATCAAAAACAGAATTCTAATACCTAGTAGCTAAATGGACACTTTCTTCCTTGCTAGTTAATCTGCCTTAAAAGGGCAACACAGTCTGAGTTTTCATGGCTAGAGAAAATGTGCAGCTAGTCAACTGAAAAACTTGATAACTTCTGTGGTTCAACTGAATAATAAATCATAATATTTTGTTCTCATTGCTATCATTTCTTTATTTATATATTTTTTCTTCTCTCTTTTTTTTTGCTAGTTGCTGACATAGTGACTACCCTGCTTTGGTGTTCAGTTGACCATTCATTTAATGCAACAGTAGATTCTTCACACTGTATTAAAAAAATGTGGGTATAATTCTACATGCTACTGCCTCACAGGGATTTAGTTGCCTGACAAGGATTTAGTTCCTAGCAGTCTGTGTTGAGTTTGTATGTCCTCCTGGGTTTTTCTCCAAATAAACCAGTTTCCATTTAATTTGTGACTCTAAATTGTCCTGGTATGAGTGGGTGGGTGTGTGTTCTGTGATGGACTGGCATCATTCCCAGAGTTAGTGCCTGATAAAAACCATTGCTCAAGAGTAAATAAATAGAACAATCAAAAAAAAAATCAAACCAATTGTGTGTTTGAAGTAGATTTTGGAGCAAGGGAACATATTGAAGTGGGCTTTAAAGATTAAAAGAATAGCACCATTAAAATGTAACAGCTTCTGAAGTAGGCTGCTGTCTTATTTTGATTTTAGTCCAGTTTAAGCACATTGTCATATGTACAAGAATGTATTTAATTGCCTTCTTACTTCCAAGTATACAGTATATCACAGGCACAGAGATAAAAATCATATTAAATTTTATTTACAGATACAGCCTCCTTTAGAACGACTTATAATAGAGGTTGATAATACAACACAGTATAATAGTCATGCATACACATACAAACTTGCTATTTGCAATTAACACAAAGCAAGGCCCTAACGCACACAACACAACATGGACACTCTTTTAAACTACTGCTCATTGCACAAATAGTTCATTAGGAAAGACGATGGACGGTATAGCAAAATTCTACATAAACTAAAACAACCACAATTAACAAGATACAAACTAGAAATCATGACTGACATCACAGCATCAAGCATACAGTGCAGAAAATAATATACTTTAGTTACTCAATCTAGTAAAAAAAACTATTTAAGGAAATGCATTTGTAACTTAAAGCTATACATTACCACTCAATGGCCAAAAGCAAAACCATAACAGCCAATGTATAAAAATCAATTGTATTTTCATTTGATGCTGCATAGCATTGTGCCATTCTAGCTGTATAACAGCCTCATCATTGTGTGTAATATATTTGCTTATTCCATAAACACCTTTGAGTCCAATGATAGATCAAGAAGCAAAAATGTCTGAATTTATGGCCAACCAGAAGCAACAGAATCTAGTAATCCAGTGAAAGTTGTGGCAATCTTCTTTCTAAAATCTTAGGTGAAACTGTGTTTATTGTCTTCCAAGAAGTCTCACAGTGCTCTATGGTTAGATTTGATAAACACAAAAATAAAGAGCATGTGCTACTTCACATTAGAGAAAAGAGGTCAACTAAATAGTTTTTCAGAGGCCAAAAAGGGAATAAGCTTGAAATGATGTTAAATGTTCCAAAAATATAAGAAAAGCCCTACAACAGGAGCGATGACTGTAAAACTTTGGCTTGTATAGTAAAAGGGGAAAATAAAAAATCTTTATGAAAAGGATTTATTAATCAAAAATAGGAAATACTGTAAAAGTGCTGTGGAATATCGCCGGAGATGCCCTGAATTCCAGCAGGGCATCATGGACTATGGAGTTTTAATACACAGCCCTGCCAGGGGACGCTGCAGGGAGACACAGAGACATTTATTTTCCATACAGCCCGGAAGTAAATCCCAGTCACATGGTTGGAAGAAATAAAGTGCTTCCGGGCTGATGAAGAAAAGAAGTTTTTACCTGACCCGGAAGTGATAGAAGTCACATGGACTGGGGAACAGAAACACTTCCGGGTCAGGGACTATAAAAGGACCGTGGGAAATCCCAGATGGCGAGCTGAGTTGGGAGGCAGGGTGGCTAAGCGTCTGGGAGAGTGGAGGATTGGTTATTGTTATTTGATTATTGATTTGTTATTGAGTATAGTGGAGTGGTGGGTCCCAATGCAAAGTCCTAAAATCAGAATCCTTAAACCTTAATTCAAAATCCTGAAAAAAACAACAATGAAATACAATACTTACAAAACTCCACTACAGAGAATGATTTCTGACTCCTGCGCCTTCTCAGCAGACATACTGTACTGTATATCCAGAGGAAGGGCTCAGAAGTAATGATCTCAGCAAATGGAAGAAAACCCACAAAGCACACGGAACATAAAGACGTTTAAAGGGACAGTGCATAATTACAGAATTACAATTAAAATCAACAAAAATAATATAAAGACGTTAAAAATAATCTTTATATATAATACGATACCATGGCTGTCCAGGATTTTAAATCACCTGTAGCTCGCAAACCATTTGACCTATTGACCTAAAATTTGGTACGCATATACTACGTGATGTCTACCATCCAGTTTAGGGGTGATGATTGACCTCCAAGGTTATTCCTCTTTTTTTTTTTATTTTATTTTATTGTAGAATCAACTCTTGGAAGCGGCCAATAGGGCGGCCGTGCGGTGCTTGCATACGACCCTCGCCGTCACTTCCCCTACCTCTTCATATCTTAAATCATTCTTGAGGCAGATTGAAGACTTAAGTGCCAGCTTAAGTGAAAAATTAAAGAAAACATATTAAATAATTGCAACACAAACACTGACTTAATCAGTTTTAACATGAAAAGATGCCAATGGAAGAAGAGAAGAAGCAGGCCGCTAGATTGAAGAAAAGAAGAGCTGCTCAGGAAGCAGCAAGCGCAGAATCAACCTCTGAGCAAACAAATGCTAAACGTACAGAGAAAGAGTAGGAAAACTATGAATGTTCAAGTCAAGTGTATTCACTGCACGTTACTGTGCAGTGCGCCATTACTGGTAACTCATAATTAACAAAAACAATAATTAAACATAAAATACACTTAATATAAATATATAACAAATTTCACATTTTAACATGGAACTAGACAAGGGTGTCAGTTGCTTTGCATCTGCAAAAGGAGTTTGAGAATAAAAGAAATCACCCCACCTAAGATTAATTCTGAAAGTAGAAGATGTTAACGTCAGAGACAACCTACAATACTGGAACTGAAGTTGGTTAACTGGTAGGAGACAAAGAGTACAGTATGGAGATGAATGTTCCACATGGAATGAGGTCATCAGTGGAGTACTTCAGGGGTCTGTCCTTGGACTGTTGCTTTTTCTGATTTATTTTAATGATACTGATTTCAGTATAGTTAATAAACTTGTGAAATCCACAGATGACACTAAAATTGGAAGAATGGGAACACTGAGAGTCCTAGACAAATATCAGAAATGGGTGAAGATTGGGAAAAGGAGTTTAATGTTGAAAAAAGCAAAGTACTATTTGTGGGCGAAAGTAACATTAATTATAAATACAAGATGGAAGACACTGACCTAAAAGAAGCAACCTCTGGAAAGGATTTAGGGATTTATGTTGACAAATGTGCAGAAGCAATTACAAAGGCAAATGAAAAATTAGGTTATATTGTAAAAACCATTAAATATAAATCAAATGATATTATTCTCAGACTACATAATGCATTAGTGAGACTGCATCTGGAGTACTATGTGCATTTCGGATCACCTCAGTACAAGAAAGACATAGCAGCACTTGAAGCTGTGAAGAGGGGAACAACCAGGTGCATCCCAGGACTTAAGGACATGTCATACTCCAACAGACTTAAAGAATTAAACCTGTTTAGTCTCAAGCAGAAGAGACTGCATTGGGACCTAATCCAAATCTTCAAAATTATCCAAGGTTTTAATAAAGTAAATCCAGAAGAGTTGATTCAATTTAATGGTGAATCACATGCTTGAGGACACCAGTGGGAATTAAGGCAAAGTGCATTTAGGATTGAAACCAAGAAACAATGTTTTCAATCAACGAGTTGTGGGAATCTGGAACATACTACTGAGACATGTACTTGAAGCAGAAACCTTGACAACCATTAAGTAGAATATGAATGAGATGCTGGGACAGCTTAACTATTAGCTAAACAAACGGGTTTGATGGGCTGAATGGTCTCCTCTTGTTGGTCAAATTTCTTACATGTGTTCTTACTGTATGTATCTAAATATTAGAGAAGTACTTGAACAGAAAATATCTCTTCATAGTGATGATATGATGCTTTGTATTTACATTTTTAAAATATATATTATATATAAATAATACAGAGTATTCCTTCTTTAAGAAATTAGACTCAACTTCATTTATCAGGAAATCAAAACAGCCATGCATTATGAAGACCTAAATAAACAGCCCTCAGACTGAAGGCCAAAGTCTAGGAGAGAAAGATACAACATTAGAGAATGATGCCACATTGTGAGTTACTAAGGCAAGAAATTCGTTCTTTCTCTTGGAACTGTTATTGTGTGAATTTAGGAAATTCAAGATGTGGGTGAGGGCAATCCCTAAGAACTTGAAAAGTTTAATTAGCACTACCTACAGGCACTTAAAGAGAGCCAAAAGGTACATACAGCTTTTGCACAACACTGCATTAAAATTATAAAAAAATTGTAAACTGGAATTCAAAAGGCAACTCAAATGTATCCGAATTTATTTTAGCAGTTATGGTAAGATTAAAAACCCAGCCAAAGGGGATGCACAAACCAGTGTGTTTCTTTGTGCCAGTTCCAAGCCCGGATAAATGGGGAAGGTTACGTTAGGAAAAACTTTGCCAAATCAATACAGATTTCCATACTGGATCACTAAAGGTCCAGGTTAACAATGGTTGCCACCAGTACTGTTACCCAACAGGGTACTGGTGGAAATTGGGCTACTGTTGGCCGAAGAAGAAGAAGAGGGGAAAGATGTGTCCGGAGGCAGGAGGAGAGGAAGAAGGTAAAGACAGTGGAACTGAGGGTAGGAACTTTGCATGTCAGCAGTATGATTGGTAAGGGGAGAGAATTAGCTGATGTGATGGATTGAAGGAAGGTTGATATATTGTGCGTGCAACAGACTAAATGGCCAGGTGGATTGGAGGTGGATTCAAATTGTTCTATCATGGTGTGGATGGGAGGAGAAGTGGGGTAGGGGTTATTGTGAAGGAATGGTATGTCAAGAGTATTTTGGAGGTGAAAAGAGTGCCAGAAAGAGTAATGATTATGAAGTTGGAAATTGAAGGTGTGATGAAGAATGTTTTTAGTGCTGTCACACATGCATGTTTAGGAGATAACTAAAGGGCTTGAATGAATGTAATTCCACGCCGTTCCAGGGGGTGGAGAAGTGTACTAATTCTCTCTCTCAATCCCTTGCAGACCATTCTTGGGAAATTTCGCCTGTTTCTGGGGCAGCCAGCAACGTCACTTCCGGTTCCGGATCTGATGACATCACTTCCCTTACTGGCCTATAAAACTGCCATCTTGCCTTCAGTATATCAGTTCTGTTTTGGACTCAGTTGTGGGAACGTGTCTGATCGTGATAAGCATTTTTGCAGCCAGGAAATATTATACGGGTGGCTGCCCCAAACCTTTGCAATGTCTTTGTGTTGTTCTTGTCACAGTGGCATAGCCGGCAGGATGAAAGAAACCCTGAAGAGAACGGGACTGGACCTGAATCATGACCAGGTGGGAGAGTACCGGGGCCAAGTTTCTGGGTGGGGGGTTCGTCCCGGATTTCAGAAAGAAGCGGTGCAGACTTTGCTCCCTTGGTCTAATTCCGGGCCACCTAATACAAGTAGGGAGAGTGTCGATGGGACATACAGAAGTGGGCTGGTCTCTGTGGGGGAAGTGACAGGGACTTATTATGCTCTCTCAGAGCATAGGCCCCGGAACAAAACGGGGCTTCCCCAGACCAGCAGGTGAGGATCCTGCAGGCGTGGAAGCTGGATAATGAGCGATCCACCCAAGTACAGGCTGATGCTTTTTGGGAAATGGTGGCGGGATGGTTAAGGCCCACCGAGTGCTCCACCTTCCAGTTAGTAAAAAAGGTAGCCTGCTTCCTAATAATGAGCAACCTTCCTGCCCATTTCACCCAGCCGGTCTGGGGAGAATTTACCTCTATGGACGAGCTCATCAAGCTCGTGGAAACAGCTAGGACGACCTCGCAATCTGGGAGAGCAGAACAGTCTTTTAGTGGATGGTACAGAGATTACGTCCCTCCTAATCTGCCCCCTCAGCATAAACTGGAGTTTGCACCGGAGTCCCCGATTCCGAGGTTGCATGCAAGTTTTGGGGTTTGGTAGATGAGGTGGGGGGAGGTGGATTGTGTGCACTTTCAAACCCCGTCATTGGCTCATACGGGAGTGAACGTTATTACCGGATTTAAGGTGGAAGCCCTCTTCGATGCCAGTAGAAACATCTCCATTGTTGATCACCAGTATGTACTGCCATGACAGTGGTTGAAAGTAAAGACCAGTTTAACCTGTGTACACGGAGACGTCCAGTTCTATAAATCCAGGGAGGATCAGTTAAAAAACTCACCGTTGTGGTCCTCCCAAATCCACCTTTCGCTGTGATTCTCGGGCAGGACTCGACTGATAGTAAAAGTAGTGAAGTACTGGCCAACCCCAAACCTAATTTAGGCCTAGTAACAGATGGGAATAATCCATCGCAGGTTGTCTCCACACTGTATAACCAGCCAGTGGGGAGTGGTATGGGAGGCCAAGAGGAGGAGGGGGAAGTTCCCGGACCATCACAGACAGTTACGTCATCAACCCGCTTCTCGGCGGAGCGGGATGACTCCCCACCCCTTCAGGTCAGGCTGGACCCTCCCTCAGATCTAAGTTTTCAGTTTAGACAAATGCTGGCCTCGTTTAAAAGGGAACAATGGAATGACGATTCCCTTAAGTTTGCAAAGAATGCAGTCATTCTAGTCAACGGTCAAGACACCCATCAGCCCATGCCACAGAGTCCCACTTTGTGATTGAGAATGATTTATTATATCGGGTCAGTTAACATGAGGGGGAGGGATAGAAGTTACTGCTGATTCCATGAACTTTCCGGCGGCAGGTTTGTGAATTAGCGCACAGCCACCTCCTAGGAGACCACCTGGGCGCTGAGAAAACATTGGAGCGTATCAAGCTCCGATTTTACTGGCCGGGAATTAACGAGGTGGTTTGCCGTTTTTGTATGTCTTGTCCAGAGTGTCAGCTGCGGCAAATTCCTAGGAGGGACCATGCTCCTCTCGTTCCCCTTCTCTTGATTGATGTTCCGTTTGAAAGAATAGAAGTCGATATACTGGGACCCCTAGAGCCCTCGGACATAAGTATATATTAGTCCTCATGGATTATGCGACCCAGTATCCAGAAGCTGTTCCATTGTGCTCAGCCACTTCAAAAGCCATCGCATGGGAACTGGTAGGGGTCTTTGCGTGAGATGGCATCCCTAAAGAAGTCCTTACGGACCAGGAGATGCCATTTACCTCGGAGACGGTTTAACCAGACTCTCAAACAGATGCTTTGCAAGGTGGTCAGCGGGGACAGAAGGAATTGGGATCAACTCCTCCCCCTTGTACTCTTTGCCTACAGGGAAGTCCCTCAAGCCTCAACGGGGTTCTCACCATTTGAATTGTTATATGGACGACAACCCCAGGGTATATTGGACATTTTGAAAGAAGGTTGGGAAGGAGAGGCTCTTCCCTCGACTAATGTTTTGGAGTATATTGCGCAGTTACGCAATAGATTTGAGAAAATTCGACCTATACTAAAAAGTCACATGGAGGAGGTGCAAGCAGCACAGGCCCACTATTATGACCGTGGCACAACGCTTCGGAGTTCCAACTGGTGGATCGGGTCATGGTGTTGGTTTCCACCTCCCATTCTAAACTACTTGCCCATTGGCAAGGACCATACGAAGTTAAAGAGAGGAAAGGGCTTGTTGACTATTTGATGAAACAACCCAATCGTCGGCCAAGCGAGCGGGTTTATCACGTGAATCTGCTGAAACCGTGGAAGGAAAGGGACCCTGATCCCTATTTCAGACAGCCCTGCTCTTTAATTGCTCAGACTAACACACTTAACTTCTGCTCTAACTTGAATCCCCGACAGAGGCGAGAGCTTGAAGCAGTTATCTTGTCCGTCCCGGAGGTGGTAGACAAAAAACCCGAAAGGACCTCTCTGATTGTCCACGACATTGTGACTGAACCCGGGGTTATAGTCCGAGAGTGCCCCTATCGTCTTCCCGAGGCAAAGAAGGCTGAAGTGGAGCTTGAAATCAAGTGCATGCTGGACTTAGGAGTCACAAAGGAAAGTTATAGTCCCTGGTCCAGTCCAATAGTCTTGGTTAGTAAGCCCGACGGAAGTTGGAGGTTTTGCAATGACTTCCATCGACTTAATCAGGTCTCCCAATTTGGTCCTTGAGAAGCTTGGCTCCTGCGACTTTCCAGCGTCTGACAGACAAAGTGCTCCGCCCCCATATAGTGCTGCCTACCTAGATGAAATCGTCATTTATTCCAGCACCTGGAAGGAATACCTACAGCATTTCCGAGCAGTTTTGCGGACTCTAGGTGAGGCCAGTCTTCGGATCAATCCAAAAAAAATGGTGGTCTAAATTAGATGCCATTTTGAAATGGCCCTGTCTATGAACCAAGCGGCATGTCCAAGCATTTCTTGGTTTAGCCGGGTACTACCGCCGGTTTTTATCATGGTTTTCGGAGAGAGCTGCGCCCTTGAGTGATTTAACAAAGAAGAGGGCTCCCAACATTGTAGTATGGACCGATACAACAGAAGCTGCATTCAGTGACTTGAAAAGTGCCCTGAAAGCACCTGACTTCTCGTTTCCTTTTATCCTCCAGATGCTTCGGACACAGGCCTAGGAGCAATGTTGAGCCAAAGCGTCGATGGTGCTGAACAACCCATCATGTTCCTGAGCCGGAAATCTGCTGGATCGGGAGACCAGGTATGCGGCAGTAAAGAGAGAGGCTCTTGCGATCAAGTGGGTGATTACACAGTTGAGGTACTACCTCCTGGGTCGGGAGTTTACACATGTCACGGACCATGCACCTTTACAGTGTATAACCCTGCACAAGGAGTCTAATAATAATAATAATTCATTACATTTATATAGCGCTTTTCTCAGTACTCAAAGCGCTATCCACACAGGGAGGAACCGGGAAGCGAACCCACAATCTTCCACAGTCTCCTTACTGCAAAGCAGCAGCACTACCACTGCGCCACCTGTGAGGACCTTGAGTCACTAGGTGGTTCCTTGATCTGCAATCTTATAAGTTCTTGCTCGTACATCGGAAGGGCTCACTCCATACCAACGCCGAAGGTGCAGATTGCCCGACCCAATGGGTCTGGGCTGAGGGGGGGCCCTGTCACACACGTGTGTTTAGGAGACAACTAAAGGGCTTGAATGAATGTAATTCCACGCCGGGCCAGGAGGTGGCAAAATGTACTAATTCTCTCTCTCAATCCCTTGCAGACCATTCTTGGGAAATCCCGCCTGTTTCTAGGGCAGCCAGCAACGTCACTTCCGGTTCCAGACCTGATGACATCACTTCCCTTACTGGCCTATAAAACTGCCATCTTGCCTTCAGTATAAGGCAAGGGACCCTGATCCCTCCTCCAGACAGCCCTGCTCTTTATTTGCTCAGACCAACACACTTAACTTCGTCTCTAACTTGAATCCCAGACAGAGGCGAGAGCTTGAAGCAGTTATCTCGTCCGACCCGGAGGTGGTAGATGAAAAACTCAGAAGGACCTCTATGATTGCCCACGACATTGTGACTGAACCCGGGGTTATAGTCTGAGACCGCCCCTATCGTCTTCCCGAGGCAAAGAAGGCTGAAGTGGAGCTTGAATTAATGTAATTCCATGCCGGGCCAGGGGGTGGCAAAATGTACTAATTCTCTCTATCAATCCTTTGCAGACCATTCTCGGGAAATCCCACCTGTTTCTAGGGCAGCCAGCAACATCACTTCTGGTTCCAGACCTGATGACATCACTTCCCTTACTGGCCTATAAAAACCGCCACCTTGCCTTCAGTATATCAATTCTGTTTTGGACTCAGTTGTGGGAACATGTCTGTTCATGATAAGCATTTTTGCAGCCAGGAAATATTATACGGGTGGCGGCCCCAAACCTTCGCAATGTCTTTGTGTCATTCTTGTGACAGTGCATATGACCCACAAATTGGGTGTGCGATGGATGAGAAAGAATATTTCTGGAGTGAGGTGGATGAAGTGATGTATAGTGAACCCAAGGGACAGAGAGTGGTGATTGGGGAACGGAGGAGATGAGGAGGTGATGGGTAGGTATGGTGTCATGGACAGGAATGAAGAAGGTCAGATTATAGTGAATTTTGCAAAAAGGAAGTATATGGCTGTGGTAAATATGTATTTTAAGAAGAGGGAGGAACATAGGGTGACGTACAAGAGTGTAGGAAAATGCACACAGGTAGATTATATCCTATGCAGGAGGGTCAATCTGAGGGAGATTGAAGACAGGAAAGTTGTGGTAGGGGAAATTGAAGTTAGGCAGCATAGGACATTGGTCTGTAGGATGACATTGGAGATAAAGAATAGGAGGAGACTGAAAGCATATGACAGGGTTCTTCGAGAGGAGTTGTGGTATTGTACGAGGAAGTGGGAGTGGCAGAGAAGTATGTAAGAGTTGTACAGGATATGTATGAGGGAAGTGTAACAGTGGTGAGGTCTGTGGTAGGAGTGACAGATGCATTCATCGTGGAGGTGGGAATACATCAGGGATCAGCTATGAACCCTTTCTTATTTGCAATGGTGATGGACAGGTTGGACTGTGGACTATGATGTTTGCTGATGACATTGTGATCTGTAGCAAGAGTAGGGAGCAGGTTAAGAAGACCCTGGAGAGGTGGAGATATGCTCTAGAGAGGAGAGGAACAAGACAGAATACATGCGTGTAAATGAGAGGGAGGTCACTGGAATGGTAAGGATGCAGGGAGTAGAGTTGGCAAAGGTGGATGAGTTTAAATACTTGGGATCAACAGTACAGAGCAATAGGGATTGTGAAAGAGGTGAAAAAGAGAGTGCAAGCAGGGTGGAATGCATGGAGAAGAGTGTCAGGAGTAATTTGTGACATACGGGTATCAGCAAGAGTGAAAGGGAAGGTCTAAAGGATGGTAGTGAGACCAGCTAAGTTATATGAGTTGGAGACTGTGGTACTGACCAAAAACAGGAGACAGAGCTGGAGGTGACAGAGTTAAAGATGATAAGATTTGCATTCGGTTTGATGAGGATGGATAGGATTTGGAAAAAGTATATTAGAGGGTCAGTTCAGGTTGGATGGTTTGGAGACAAAGTCAGAGAGGTGAGATTGTGTTGGCTTGGACATGTGCAGAGGAGAGATGCTGGGTATATTGGGAAAATGATGCTAAGGATTGAGCTGTCAGGCAAGAGGAAAAGAGGAAGGCCTAAGAGAAGGTTTATGGATGTGGTGAGAGAAGACATACATGTGATGGGTGTTAACAGGGCAAGATACAGAGGACAGGAAAATATGGAAAAAGATGATCTGCTGTGGCAACCCCTAACTGAAACAGCCAAAAGAAGAAGTTGGTAAGATTAAGATTTTAAGTTGTTAATGACATCCCTCCATTTAGACTTAATCCAGTTTACCACATCCTAACAGCACCAGGCTAAAAATATGTCTCAAAATTTTTCAAAAAAAGCTAATGATCCTATATTAAAATCCATCTGTCTATTCATTTTCAAGCATACTTAATCAAGGTCAGAGTTAAAACAATAAAATTTTGTATTTGGAACAAATCACTGCTTACTGGGAAAAATCGTTAAATCAACAGACGAGCAAAAGTTTTTCCACTGTATAAAAAATGGGAGGTAAACAACTAAGTGAACTGTTGGCCATTTATCTAAACCTGCATACAGGCATGTTATCTCAAAATTCAATAAATGTCATATATTAATCTTTAAAGCCACTGTTGTATGAAGAAAATTTATCAGGAGTCTCATGCAATACTGAAATCACATTTTAGAAAAATGTGAAATACTTTATTCTTTTGTTTCAGAAAGTGATGAAAGCAGTTTCTCTTTTAGTAGAAGCCAACGTATTATAAATACCTACCAGACATCCAATAGGACAGTGAAAGGTTTCACAGCATTAGCAGAATTCTTCATTTACTTTTATCAGTTATTTAGTGATTTATTTTTAATCATTGCACAAGGCACTGTTCCTTGTAAGGTGCTGTTTAGGACATACTGTAATTCATTCTAAGTTGTATATACACTTTATACAGTAACACATACACTGTTTATTTAAAGACTTACACTATATGCAATACTAAATAGTGAAATGCATGCAGTGTATACTGAAATTAGTACACTAGATATTTTTATTTTATCTCATAATTGGTGTACTGAAGCTCATACTTTACTTTTGATGTCTATTTTTGGATTTTTGGAAGTCATCATTTTCACTTTTTACATTACAAAGCAACAGAATTTCTCTGTGTCCTGCATTATTTATTACTCCTTATTTTAGGGCTTTGTCTCATGCACTGTACATACATACTATACAATGAAAACATTTATTTAATTGACTGAGATGGGCTTAAAAAGACTTGATTTGACAAGAATTGACAATTAAAATTTTGAAGAAGTAGGAAGGCTGTGTGTTTGTTATTTTCAGAGCAGTATCTCAATTTTGAGCTAATGATTGATGTTGAGGTTTTCAATGATCATTTGTGGAGCTGTTTGATGCTTTGCCAGTGACATCCCTTGCCGTGTTGCTTCTGCAGATATTTTAGGTCCCCTGCCTGTTTTTGATTTTCAGTTACACTATATTTTTTTTAGATACCACCTTCTTAGTCTTTTTCTTGTTAAATGTATGTTGTGCAATTTTTGCTTTATTTTAATTTAGCTTAATTTGCTTTATTTAATGTTATTACTTTGTTCATTGTTTATGCAGTTATGTGGAGTTTAGTGAAAAAAATTAACAGCTATCACCATATTTGGAAAAAATACATCTTTCACATGTACTGTACTGAATTCTGAAAATAAAATATTTCAGTATAAATGTAATAAACTCTTAACTTTATATGTTGGAATTTTCCATTGAGTTTGCTCAAACATATTTTTTCTCAATTTGGCTAAAATTAACATACAGAATGCTGCAATTAAACCCTTCAGTTACTGAAGACAATGAAGACAAGACAGACAAGCCGCTGTCCGGCACAGTTGTGTAAGGGACAGGCAACAGGGGCTTTGCATATGGCACTAAACTGACTGATTAACCGAAACCCTTGCGTCAAAGACAGGAACATAATTAAAATTTTTCCAGATTTGTGGCAAATGAAGATTAATGTAAATAACACTTGCTTCAAATACACATGAACTGAAAATATTATAATAATGACAGAAAGGGGTTATTTAGAAATTACTGATAATGAATGAATATTGATGAATGGTTGTTTTCGGGAAATGAATGAATACATGGATAGATATTAATACTGCAGCTTGATTTTATATAGAAACTCCACTTAAAAATAATATTTTTGGACAATGATGAGTAGACAAAGTTGATTTTTACAGAATTGCTCTAATCAAAACTAAAAAATAAACCTTCTAAATCTTCCCATGATATAAAAAGAGCTCTTAAATTTGCCACTTAAAACAGAAATAGCATATACATCCAGTTACATGCTGAATAATATTTACTGTGTGTTCCAACAATATGTTCTTACACTGTTAAGTGGAATCTTACATGTGTCTGATTACATTTCTGTTAAACACTCACTGTGGTCTGGTTTCCAACATCAATAAGTCTTCCATCAATTAAATTTTAAAAAATATATATATGAATAAGTAGATAGTCAGAAGACCACAAAGAACAAACAGTACACCTTGTCACTTTGCACTTCAGTAACAGCCCCATCATAAGAAAATAGTCCTTTCTTTTCAAAAATATATAAATAGAATTTTTAGAAGAACTTAATCATTCACTTCACCATCTATCTTCTTTTTCTAGAGAAAGTAATGGTGGAAGCATTCTAGGCTGGATAGATCAGACCTCCTTATCTCCAACAATAGCTTTTAGCTCCTCCAGTGCAATTCCCTGGCATGTTCAGGGATATAATCCCTCCAGCCTGTTCTTTCTCTAACCTTGTCTCGACTAATGCACTGTACCACTAAATCCAACAGCCATCCAAACAACATGACCAAACCACTTCAACTGGCTCAGCTGGATCCAGAGAAGCAGCGTTTCTGCCCTGAGGTCCTCCCGTATTCCTAAGCTCTTTACCTTATCATGGAGACCAGCAACCCTGCATAAGAACTTCACTTTGTATACTTATACTTGTGATTTAATTCTTTTGATAACTACCTACAGCTCATTGTCATAGACACGGTCATAAGATCACCCAGAGCAATTTATGAGAAAGCCCTCAAGGTATTTTAGCACATTCATCTGAAGCAACTAATCACCCCAAACTGAAGGAAGTAAGACACACATTTCCCGGTGATGATTAAACCTTACATTTAGATGGACTAATTCTCACCTCAGCCTCATTACAGTCAGTTGTGAACTACTGCTGTATGGACCTCACAGTCTGAGGAAACCAAGAAGACAATATTATCTGCAAACAAAAGAGATGCAAAATTCAGATTCCCAAACTGTATATTTGACGTCACCTTAATATACAGTGCTGTCCATACAAGTGAACAGGAGAGGACATAAGATGCACCCTTGGAAAAAGTCAGTGCCCACAATGAACTGACTCAACGTAGTACTAAGGACACAGATTCAAGTACTGAACAAAGCATACTAGTAACCCTGAAAACTCATACTGTTGTATCATCACAAGATATCATGGGTTACAAAGTCCTACTTCTTTTACAAATACGCAAAAAACATACAGACTGGACTGACAAACTCTCATGAACCCCAAACATACCCAAGAAGTTGCAGCACTATATCAAGGTCATTTTCTTCATAAAACCAAAGTTCATCTATACCCATTCCAGAACTTCTCCATAGGCTTCCAGCTAGCATGAGAATCCTTCAAATCTGGAACATAATATCTGGTCCCAACTTGTGCCAGTGCTATCAAAATAGCCTTCATCTTTCCAGGACCCTGGAATTGAATGAGTGGATTCAGGACAATAGGTGAATGAATGTAAAATCTGGATTGGTGCAGGTGTTACAGCTCCATGGACCAGAGTTCAGTTTCTGGAAATCATAAATACTGTAGCTGGTTCACAATTGGTGTGGATTTTTAGCCAGGTGCCCTTTATTCTTCCCAAACAATGGCCAGGTGACTTGTATAAGTGAAGTATTCTGGTGTAATAGAGATAGGGATGGATTGTATCCCTTCAAAGCTCTAAATAAAATGAGTGGATTAAAGTGATAATTGAAGAGTAGCAAATTTTCTTACTTTGTAAGTGAGGCAATGACAACTTATAAGCTGCAGCCTGTTTCTATATTGTATTTCCATTTGTGTGAACAGAAATTTTTGAATGAGGGGTGAATTGAAAATCTTTTGTTACATGAAGTTCCGTGTTTCTCTGTAGCCACCTGAGTCTAAACTGTCATACGAGCAAGTTCTTAAAATGGACTATGTCAAGAGATCGGAAGAAAATACATTATAACTTTTTTTTTATAGTGCTCTTCACTGGCTGCAGGTGCTGAGTGTTGTGAACAATTCTGTTAAAATACAATTATGCAGTATAGTAATTATTAAATACAGAACCGGTACACATATACATACAGATTTGTTAAACCACACGGAGAAAAAATTGTTTAAACATAAATAGAAACCAACAATATCTGTCCAATAGTTAATTGATGAACTATTGCCATCTGACAACAATGGAGATTAAAATCGCATAAGAGATAGTCCACCTAACCCCACCTGGTTTTTCTTTGGTGGAGTCTGTGGTGGCTGTCCAATCTGAAGAGTGTATCTTTCCATCCAATGATTCCAATGCTCCTTAATCGTAGATGTCTTTCCCATATGCAGGAGAGAAGCCTGGCAGTAGAGCAGTGTTACCAAGGGCCACATCCAGATACCAAGAAGATAAACAGAATCCAATAGGGTTAGTAATGATTTTTAAAAATTGTGAGTCTGTACAAATGACTAAGAAACATAAATACAGAATGCATAGCTAATCAGCAGTTCTAGTCAGGGTATCCTAGACTAAAGTAGTGAGTCTTGAGACTGGATTTAAAACCAGAGACTGAAGGGGCATTTCTTATATTGGCAGGGAGATCATTCCACAGCTTTGGGGCCCTGTAACTAAAAGTTCAATCTCCTGCTGTTATTTTATTATTGCTTGGAATCTTAATTAGGCCAGCATCTTGAGATCTCAGTGTAAGCTCTGGTTTGTAAGTAATAATAATTTTACCTAGGTAAACAGTGTATTGGCGATTTAAAGCTTTATAAGGTCAAAGAAGGCTTTTTAAACCAGCCCTAAACTTAACTGGAAGCCAGTGTAAGGACTTCAGAACTGGAGTTATGTGTTCATATTTTCTGATTTGTGTAATAATTCTTGCAGCAGCATTTTGAATTAATTGAAGGCTGCATAAAGCAAAATTTGAACAGCCAGTGAATAACGCAATGCAGTAGTCAATCCTACTAGACTCATTTACTGTATCTTTCCTTTCTGCCTACAAAAGCAAACTTCCTGTCATCAGCAGGATGTCCAATAGAAATTGTAGAAAATTACAAAGAGTAAAAAGTCACTCACTTGCCATCACTACCACCCTCTTCTGACTGGTGCTCTAAGAATGGGAAGAAAAGAGGAATAAGTGCCAAGCCACTAAGCTAAGACACTTTTATATTAATTTACTGTTGAATCCCCAGTATGAACACGGCAGGATATTGAAAGGGCTCAAAATGCAATAAATCAGTGTGGTTGCCTGCTTCTGAAAGGCTCCTAGCATTATTAAAGCACAGCCTAACAGCAGATGTGAATGTCCAGGCTTGCCTTTCTGTAACAAAGCCATCAATGGCCACAGCTGCACCCAGCATTTCAATCGGAGACCGCTGAGCTTGTCACCTGTGCCAGAACATTTGTGAAGAGCACAATGTAAACAGTGTAATTTGTCAAGGCTCATTTTTTTTATTTTTTGCTCGGATGCTCCTTGCTGTGAAGCTTGACAGCTTAATTATTATCAATCAGCTACAGCCTGTTCGAGACATTATGTGTGGGCAGGATACATGCATTTTGGATGAGAATGGATAGCAGAGACAAAAAGGCATAAAATTATCAAATAAGTTTTAATATCCTTTGAGCTTTATCTCTCCAATCACTTCTCTTTTCTGACACTTTTGATTTTTATTAGGATGTAAATGCCAGTATTCCTGGAGAAACATCAACTAAAATGAGATATTTACATCTCATACTGTTACCAGTTTTGGCATGTATAGAGTAGTCATACTGTAGCCATCTAATTTAATAATTTGGCTATGTAGATTTTGGTTGATATAAAAAATGTGTGCCTGGATTAGACTAAATGTATTGTGTAGCTACGCTGGTGCAGTTTTTGTATATATTGTAAAATAAGCAACATTTACATGTATAACACTACATTACAAATACAATATTTCCAGAAGGTATCCTAATAATGATGCAATCTGCAGAAACAAGGTTTTCAGTTTTCTCTGCTTGAAAAAATTGCACCAGACAATGAGTATTGTCTTTCTTAATTAACTTTTTGCCTATAATTAAGTTAAGCAAACTAAATAAACACGTAATATAGTTTTAACAACACAACATTATTGTGATCTTCATCTACCAAATAAATGCACTTCAGTTCACTTTATTCCAATAAAATGCACTTTCACTTCTAAGCTGAACATGATATACACTGTTTGAAATACAGAAATGCAAAAAACACCTTTAATAAATGGCTGTAAGCCGCTCTGTGAAGTTTGTATGACTCACACATGTCCTTGTATTTTTTTTCTTCCTGCTCCTAAAGACATTCACATTTGGTTGAGTGGAAGACCAATGAAAGCAAGACTGAGTGTGTCCTCCAGTGTGTCACATCCATGGCTTGTTTTCTAAGCTTAGTATATGAAACAATGAATTAAAGTCGACTCATATCTATCTAGTGTATAAAAATGAGTACTATGAACACCAGTTTATTGGCATTTAAATTTAGCTTTAATGCGGTGGCCTCTCACAGTGAAGTGATAAGTACTGCTGCCTCAGTGTTCAAGATTTGAATGATATACCTGTCCATGTGGAGTTTCTCTGTGTTTGTGTGGATTTCCTCCATTACCCCCCAAACATATGTATGTGTATGTGTGTTTGGTTAACTGTCAATTCCAAACTGGCCCTGTGTGGATGTGTGCATGAGTGGGCCTTAGCTCTTGATCTCAAGTGTTTAGTCCCTGATCAATCGGAACCCTCCTCCTACCCGTCCAATTAACATATACTTCTAGCAGCACCGTCTTGGAGAGTTCCGCCTGTTTAGTGTTCTGATCAAAGTCTTTGACAGCACAAAAACTTCACTCAGTATATAGCACCACCATGCTTTTCCATCCAAATATTACGATCAGATAATGGTTTTATTAGGATGGGGTAAGCCCCTCATAAATGCTGAAGCTAGTGACCACCCTAAACCCTGAATTCAATGGGTTTTAAAAATGTTATGAAAGCCTTTAGAATTCCACATTTTACATGTCATAAATGTTGCATCCGGGCAATATGTAACCATGAATGATTGATACTACACACTACAACATACTGTACATTTCTTCATATTGTTTGTAAATTTTAAAGTAATTGTCAATTCACAAAATTAAAAATATAGAAAACTGTAAAATTTCACATGAAGATGTTAATCAAACCAATTCCTAAGAAATAACTCAAGACATTATTCTTTGTAAACAAACCACCTAATTCTGTCAGCCACCAGCATTCTTCTCGAAGGTTTAGAAATAGCTGGATGGATGAACTTGATGAATCCCCTTTTCTCAACATGAATGGAAATTGTTAGCTAATCTGTTGTTAGCTAACATGCTACTTTAAATGGAAAACAACAAAAAAATAGTCTTTCAAAACATCAATGATGGTGTGTCTTTTAGGCAAATTAGTGATGGCTTTGTAGCGACCTCCTGTGGACTGTATGCAGAATCACAGTTCAGTCCTTGAAAGTTTAACTGAAGCAGGGTGGAAGGAAGTGCTTGATAAAATAAATAAAGAAATGCATTACAACAATGAATTAATTTAACTTTTCCAAACTAACTTTATCAAATAATAGTAAGCTATCTATTGACAAATTAGAACTGGTATACCATGCTGTGGAGGTGGCACATTTTGTCCTTGTTTATGTGGGTTTGTCTTCAATATTCTGAAAAGATACATGTTATGTTGGCTGGCAAAGCGAGGTTAGTCCAGTATGACTAAATGTCATAAAATCTATGAGTGGACTGGAAGCTCTCCCAGCATTGGTTCCTACTTTGTACTAAACTTTTTGAGAATTCTTAAATGAGCTTAGCAGGTATTGAAGAAGAAGGATGAATTTCATACTTTGTGTCATTCTTCAAACTCCAATATCTAAAATAGTAGAGTTATTTTGTTCCTTAAGGTTAAAATCACAAAGTGTTCAAAGTTCCTCCGGAAGCTAGTAGCTGATTAGAATTTGCAAGTGCTGTAATTGACATATTTACTGTGTGTTATTCTGTGAGTCATGTTGTGTAGAATCAAAAAGTAACTTAGCCTGGGGTGCAAAACTTTCATGCTGACAAAAAAAAATATCAACACTAGCATGTTTTCACCTATGAAAGAAAGAGAAACACAAGAAATATTGGCCATAGGTCATGAGGGCCAGGTGGTCTAGCCACATGAGCTACTTTTGGGCAACTTAGTGTGCAACAGTGTTATACTTGTCACCTGCCTTGGGGTGGTGCTCACTGTAAATAGCTGCTACTGTATGTAAAACAGGTCTCCTTTGCAAAAATTAAATATCTTGCCAAAGAAACAAAAAGAAACTCTTATTTCAGCTTCCTTTCTTTAATGAAGCTGAAAACCTAAAATCCCACAAGCTTCATGGCATGCTCAGCAGATTTTACTGAAATCCACAAATATTGCGCCTCTTTATGTGAGGAAATGATGGTCACTACACTACATGATTGGTGCTGCACAGGCGTGATTGTTAAACTAAAAGTGATAGCAAAGTGACATGACTTGTTCAGTGCTTTATCTTCAGGCGTTCACAGGCATTCTATATCAAATGATTTCTGTAGTGTCACTTGAAGAGTGAGGACTCCTGATTATCTAAATGGCAATTTAAAAAGAAAAGAAGCATGTACCAGAACCAATAGATGGTAAACAGAAGTATTTCATTCAGTGTAGTTTACATCTGTGTGGTTTTTATCAGTCCTGTGACCCTGAATTGGATGAAGTGAATTTGAGAATTCTATGTTATGCAATTGTATGGCCATCCTCATACTGGTTCTTGAAATATAGAAATATACTTTATTTTAAAAGTAAACCTTACACTCAATGGAGACATTAGTATGCTGGCATTCACAAGAACAGATCCAGCATGGACCAGATTGAAAATTATGGATCATCAACAATTTGACGATGAAAAGGCATTTGACGTGGTGGACAAGGCAATCACTTTAGAAGCTTCCAGGACACTACAGTGTGCTTGGAAAACTCATCAACATCATCAGGAATTCAGGGCAGCTAGTTGGTCAAAGACTGCAGGACTGTGACTGTGTCTGACTTGTCCTTGATTCTGTCTCTTATACAACTGACAGACAGGTTTATTTTCTCCAGTGATACTACACTGAAGTTTTTGTTTTCCTCTCTTCCTTGTCAACTGGCTATAGTTCATCAGTTAATTAATGGACAGATATTGTTGGTTTTCATTTATGTTAATCAGTTTCTACTTTGTTTTCTGTGTGTTTTAACAAATCCGTATCTTAATGTGTACTAATTCTATATTTACTCAGTCATTTTCTAAACTGCTTTGTCCTGAACAGGGTTGCCGGGGGTGGTGAAACCTATCCCAGATAGCATAGGGACATGGCAGGAACAAATCCTGGACAGGGTGCTAGTCCACCGCAGGGCAAACACATAAACACACACCCCCCAACCACACACTAGGGCCAATTAGTAACACCAATCCACCTAACTTGCATGTCCTTAGACTGAGGTAGGAAACCAGAGCACCTGTAGGAACCCTTGTAGATATGGGAAGAACATGCAAACTCCATGCAGAGAGAACCTGGGACACAAATACTAGTCTCCTTACTACAAGGCAACAGCACTACCACTATGCCGCCCATTAATTCTGTATTTAGTAATTTGTAAAATATATTCTTGCAATTTACATGAGAACTTGTCACAGCGCTCTGTGCCTGCACTCAGTGAAAAGCGCTACACAAAATTAAACTGAATTGAATTTAACATAAAAGGTTGACATGCATAGTCGTCCATGATGGACAACTCACTGAGGCCTTCCAAGGGAGAACTGGAGTAAGTAAAGGTTACCTACTTTCACCACTTCTAATCCTGCTCATGATCGACTTTACTAAGAAGTTATGTACAACTCAGACACAGAATTGAATCCAGTGGACACCATCCAAGCAGCTTGATGTTCTTGACTTTGCTGATGACCTGGCCCTCCTGTCACACATGCATAAGCAGATGTAAGATATGACCAATAACTAATAATAAAGTTGGGCTTTACATTAACAATGGAAGACAAAAGTAATCAAGGCCAACCTGACTAACACCAAACCAATTCGGCCAAGAAATGAACCAACTGAAGTGGTGGAAACCTTCACCGACATGGGCAATGTCGTCAACAAAACAAGGAGGCACAGATGTCAAAGGATGGCATTTCTGAAGGTGAGCAACATCTGGAGTTCCAAGGAGCCGATGTTACAAACCAAGGTCAGAATATTCAGTGCCAACATAAGTCAGTTCTTCTTTATGGAACTGAGGCCGAGAGGACAGTCATGATCAGTGAAAATGTTCATACCTTAGTCAACACATTGTTATGAAGGATTCTCCAGATATGCTGGTCAAACACCATTAGCAATAATAACCTTTGCCAGAGAACAAACCAGATGCCTGCCACCAACATCACCAGACACTCCTTGACCTGGAATCTCCAAGGCAATTGAAAGGTGCCACTCCACTTCAAAATAGGTTTGCTAAATTTTTACAAAAATGTGCCAGGCATTAATGTATTCTATATGGGGATAATTACAGTGGAACCTCGGTTCACGACCATAATTCGTTCACGATTTGGTCGTGAACCGAAGTAATTTCCCCCCGTAGGATTGTATGCAAATACAATTAATTCATTTCAGACCATACGAACTGTATGTAAATATATTTTTTTTAAAGATTTTTACGCACAAATATAATTAATCATACCATAGAATGTACAGCGTAATAGTAAACTAAATGTAAAAACATTGAATAACACTGAGAAAACCTTGAACAACAGAGAAAACTAACACTGCAAGAGTTTGCGCTATAGCTCTACGAACCGCTCACTAAAAACACTTTTTTTAATGAGTTTTAAGCACAGGGAAAAAATGAACATTTGAAAAATCCGTAATTTAATAAACCACCAAGAAAAATAACATTGCAACAATGCACGCTACGAACCAATCACTGTAAACAGAAGTGAAGTGGAGGTTAAAAACCAATAGAAAAAAATCTTCATTAAATACAACGAGGTTAAAACAATGCTGGAATCTGTCTCTTTAAAAACAAGCCCTTATGTGGCCAGCCACCTCTCTCTCTCGCGCGCATGCGTGTGTGTTTCTCTCTCTTGCATGTGTCTGTATGTGTCTCTCTCTCTCTCTCTCGCTGCACAGGGAGAGACTGAACACGAGCGGAAATAATCGGCACACAAAAACCGAAAGGGAAACTGGCTTGTTTGTATACCAAGTGTATGGTCGTGAACTGATGCAAAAGTTTGCCAAACTTTTTGGTCATAAAACCGATTTTTTATGTGTTCCGAGACGTTCGTGAACCGAGGGTCCACTGTATAGGATTTCTTTATTTGACTATTTAAGATTTTCATCATCATTTCAATTTATTTGTCCAACTGTTATAATTATTTGCTGTTTCTTACTAATGAGCATGTTAGTAGGTCTGATGCTGAAGTAGCTGCAGGTCATCATCATTCAGTGTCATCTGTTCCTGTGTCTTCTTCTCCCTTTGTTAATTGTCATTATTAAGTCACAATTAAGAGGGCAAACTCCACAAGGAAAGGTGAATTAATAATAGAATGACCAATGAGAGTTAAGCATTTAAAGCAAAGCTCCAAATACTTCCAAATATAGACTATATTTAACACCACTGTGCTTTTCTGAATGCCAACAAGGAGAGGCCAGCTAATTAATGAGATCAGTTTGAGGTAAAATGACTCACTAACTTTGCAACCAGCTGGAACAAAAACCTGCACCCAAAAGGGTCCCGCAGAACTGAACTCAAGGACCACTACAACCGAGGACCTTTGGTATGAAGTAAAATGAAAAGTTCACAGCATTAATGTGCAGCTGAAAGTAGAGAAAAGCCAAGCAAAATGACACCTTTTATTGGCCAACTAAAAAGATTACAATATGCAAGCTTTCGAGGCAACTCAGGCCCCTTCTTCAGGTACATCTTGCCTGAAGAAGGGGCCTGAGTTGCCTCGAAAGCTTGCATATTGTAATCTTTTTAGTTAGCCAATAAAAGGTGTCATTTTACTTGGCTTTTCTCAACATTCATAATGGCTAACACGGTACAACACCCTAGTTGTGCAGCTGAAAAAAATTTGCAGGAGCTGTATGATGCTATCAAGTCAGCATTAACCAAACTTTTTGAGGAATGTTTCCAGGAGCACATTGAACCGATGTCTTGAAGCATAAAGAGAAAGTTAGAAATACATTTCAGATGCTCAGTGGATTTAATGCCTCTCTGTATATCTTCTGCAGATGCCCATGGAGGAAGATGTGCTTTAAAATTTATAGCTGTGTTTTGTTTTATGTCCACTAGATGGCAGAATTAATGCAACAAAGTCAGTCACACAATTAGTGCTTCTTTCAGATGAGAGGAAAAGATGTTGTTGCAGCTATTTTTGGAAAATTAGAGTTGTAATGAAATATTCTGCTGATCAGTACAATTAGCCAAATAGTTCCTTTCTTATTAAAACAATAATCAACATAGTTTTGTCTTTTCATTTTTTCTGATGATTTCTTCTATATATCCCTAGTACTAGGGTGGTGTATCGTGTTAGCCATTATGGATGTAGTGAGAATTTAAGTAAAATGACACCTTTTATTGGCTAACTAGAAAGATTGCAATACTGTATGCAAGCTTTCGAGGCAACTCAGGCCCCTTCTTCAGGCAAGATGTAATCAATTCTATATATCCCAAAAGCTTATCTTCCAATATATGGTAAACCAAAGATTGTGCTAAATGTAATATAGCTGTCATCCCCAAACTTCTCAAATTATTAATTACATCAGATGTACTATAAGGTACTCATTCTGGTAAAAGATGTATGTTAAAACACAACTTTTATAATAAGAAATTCTGTGATAATCTGAGACTGGATTGTGAACAATAATTTTTTTATTAGAATCTCAGGTCAGGTTAACCACAGACAGAACATTCTTATTGTTCAGTATGAGTGAGACACTGGTTGAATTTGGCTCAAAATTGTTCAATACTCCACTTAACGTTATTTACAATCCAGTGGTTCACCATTTAGGCCACGATTTAAGGAAGAGAAGCTCCTATCTGCTGAATTTACATCTGATAATCACTTGTTTCTGCTTTCTTTAACCCGTGCACCATTCACTATTCAAGCTTTACTATATTTAATATATTATATTTATATAATCCATCCATTTTCCAACCCGCTGAATCCAAACACAGGGTCACGGGGGTCTGCTGGAGCCAATCCCAGCCAACACAGGGCACAAGGCAGGAACCCAATCCCAGGCAGGGTGCCAACCCACCACAGTACATTTATATAATAGTCTACTTATTTATGTATTTATTTAAAGAGCTTCTGTAAAAAGCCAAATTTCCCCATGGCGACAAATAAAGTTCTATCTATCTATCTATCTGTTTTGTTTATGCCTTTTCTGGACATTTGTGTTTACTTATTGAGTAGCATAGGGTGTATCATGAATTCCCATCCTCTAGTAGCCCTACAGTATTTGAGTATCTTTGGACAGAGAAGCACATTTTAACAAACACCCATTTCTAACAGTCAGCAGCATACTAACAGCCTGCTGCTCAGTTCTGCTCAATTGGATAATTCATTGTCTAATATTGCGCCTCACATGATACTGACAAAAAGTGTGCACTAAGAGACATGTACAACTAAAGATTAAAAATGTACAAAACAGAGTGAAAACCTTATCAGGAAGATAATATTTTTCAGACTGTGCACATCTGAGATGTTCCAGTGAGCAGAAGGACAATTCTCCTGTGCAGTTTCTGCTAAAAAAATCCTGAGGTATTCCAGTTGTGCCTCATCATTATGAATATAAATGGAATGAAGGGAGGCAGGTCTACAATTCAAATGCTTCTTCATATCTGAGCACATTCCATTTTAGTTTAAAAGAGCGTTTTCCGGAGGTGGTTTATTAAAAAAAAAAGAAAACTTGCCTTTGGGATGATGTGAGCATACAACTAGATTATTTAATGTGTATACGTGCAAGTAACTTATAATGGTACTGTACGGATACTTTGCAACTGAAACCAAACATCCGCAGCCTGGAATTCCATTTTACATAGTGAAAGAAATTCTAAATTTCATTATTTTACTAAAATGAATTTAATACCTATGCATGGGGGATGTTTTCTCATTTTCAACTGACAGCTTTCAGGTAAATGGTCTTCAAAAACTTGTCAAGCTGAACAAGAGTGACTTGCATTCTGGGAATGCTGAATGGCTAAGCAAGACCTTAGAATAGTTTGTATGCCAGAATGTTTGCAGCGCAGTTCAGTTTTTAATTCCTGTGGCAATCAACCTGGAGCTTGTGAGATAACATTCCTGTATTTTGAGAAACTGTAAAAATGTTAGCTTATTTGATAGTGGACAGTAAGCCGTGTGTGTGTACTTAATTTGGGTCAGAAGGGGAAGAGAGGGGATGCCTTTTTTAAAAATTTTTTCTTTGGTATTTCAGTTGTTAATTTTTTAAATTCAGCTTTGGTTCAGTTGGTGTTTTGTTGACTTTCTGGGCCACAGGCATTTAAATGAAGCTTATTATTTAATTGGCTGCCGGACACTTTCCAAAGAGCTCTATTTCTAGCAAAAACATCTTTCTTTTCACTTTTCAATTAAGAATATATAATCAATGACTAAAGAATTCAGCCACTTCGAAACTGTCATCTAGGACTAAGTGAAGACTGCATAAACCCACCTAGGTTGTATAATTCTTTGTATTGCTTATATATGCTGCTATTCTGTTATTATGCAAATATATGTCATTTTTAAGGACAGTCTTAAAATCAATGTCTTATGTTGCTAAATGCTACGATTAAATTCCTTGTCTAGCTATGATCTCTTGGGCATAAAGGGTGGTTTGTGGGAGTCTTCTATTGGTGGTAAACTGGGCTGAAGTGAAGGAGCGAAAAAACAAGACAGCTCCAGTTAGTAAGTAAGCATTTAGTAACTATGCTAAATGTCTGTTGCCTGCTGATAGTGGGTCCCTAGGATTGAATACATGGGTAAAACACAGACAGTGAAACAGGTACGGGGTAACAATTACATAGCTGGTTTGGACATTTCTTCCTATCCTGCCTTATAAAAAGAGCCTAAGAGGTTAAATCGGTACTTTTTGTTTTGGGTGCACATTACAGGAGATCTGATAACACAATAAAACACCATGTTTGTTCTTTGTTTATGTGATTAATTTTGATAAAAATGTTTAAAGGTATTAGTGAGGGCTGTGTGGGTGAGTGTGCCTGTATAATGGACTGGACTTTCTGTCCAGGATTGGTTCCTGCCCACTGACAGATTGTTGAAATTGTTATCTGTGTAGTGTGTGAGGCAGCTGAAAGTAGAAGGCGCCACACAGACTCATTTTTATTATAGAATCTGATAATAATACATGGATGACAAATCCTCAGCAGATGTAATGTTCTTATAAAACAGCCTTGCTCTGGAGAGTCCTTGTCAGAGCACTGACGACACATTTTTTTATGTTCACTTTTGCCTGGCTGAATAATGACTTTAGAATCATAGCTTCAATGTGGTCATTACAGATCTAACAGACAAGAAAACAAACAAGTTCATAAAAATTGTCGTTTTCTGCCCAATTTGTCAATAATTTGGGTTAAAACATTAAATTCAAATGCAGGAAGACCAGAGCATTCTATCTTGCATCTATCGTTAGCAAATTATTCCTTTTAAAATATAGGCAAACTGAAATGTTTTCTCCTTGTTTCAAATTTCTTACTGTGATTCACATTTCACCAGTTGACAGCATTACTTATTAACATGATCACCTAGGAAAACCACTGTATCTTTGACTATTAATCTAAGGCATTTTCATACCTAGTTTGTTTGGTGCATTTTTTTTTTTCAGACTCCAATGGGATTTCCCTGAAAGTCTAGTTGATTTAGGTAGATGTGAACAAGCTAATTGCACTCAGGTTTGGACCAAAACAATCATATCGAGACCGTTTGGAAAGGGTGATCTCAGTGCAGTACCAAGTGAACACTGGAGTGGTTTGCAAGAAGTATGAACGTGATCCAACACAAGACCAATCTAGCTACTGTGCATTATGGGTGAAACTGTGCATGCTGTGGTAGTCATGCTAAATGTCTGTTGCATGACATTAGGGAATCCCATTCTCAAGCATAATGTGTTGAGGGTTAACAGACAGCATTAAATACAATAAAAAGTAAATAAATATGCACATAGGTACACTTGTGACACAATTTATGTAAAAACTCGCACAAATTACCAGTCAAACCAAAGCAAGCCTGACACCTGATTCAAGCACTTTGTACATGCCTCACTTTTATAGACACTCTTTAATGGCACTATATGGTTCTTCACTACGTTATGTGCTTCCTCGTACAACTGTTTGACAAAGCACCATTTCATTCAGGGAAGGGTTCTTGGCATATGAAGTTGGTTCTTTGTGCTTTGAAAATCTTCCTAATATGTGGAAAAAAAAACCCAAATCATGCTATGAGTATGGTATGCTAGCTAGCAGGAAATTAACAGTTTCAGAAACCCTGAGGTTAGCCTATGTAACTGAATGCAGCAAGAATTCTTTTTAAAATCATGGCCCATCTGGTATGTTACAAATCTGTTAACATCTCTTCATGGTTATTTACTGTACTATTATGGATCTAAATAAATAAATGTTATTTCTGAAACCTTTGTTTGGATGGGTCTTTTAAGAACCAGAAATGGTTCCCCTGTTGTCTTGGTTTCAAAAACCTCTCTGGCAACTTTACTTTTAAGAGTGAAGGTGGTGAGAAATGAGTAGCAGTGCCCTGTGAGCCTGACAAGCAAACTTCCTAATATTACACCATAAAAGTGATGTTCACGGGTGGGGAATCCTCTCAGTGAGACCACTTTTTGGACCAGATTTGAATAGACTAACTTTGACATATGAAGGTAAATGATAATGAAACATTACAAAATAAACATTAATAACAAATAAGTATAGAGGGTAAAGATAGTAAATGTGTCATCTAGGACATCTCACCCAGAGTACATCTAGGAGGCTATGTTCATATGGTGGCCACTGGAGATTTAATATGTAACATCATAGTTAAATGAAATTCATCTAATATAAAACTAAAATATAGCAATGGATGTTCTTTATAGAGCTAGCCTTCTTTTGTGCACTTGCCTATCTGAAACATGTCCTTTTCATACCATGTAAAGTACCACATACTTTTTAACTGTTCTTTATGTTGTTCGATAAGCTGTTTTTTTATTATTTATTTAATATTTATTATTAATATTATTTTTATTTTTTATTATGTATTTTTTTAAATTATTTTTATTAACCTTTTTTTTTATTAAGTAAACCAAATATTTATGGAAAATGCAAAGTGCTCAAACACAAATGTTGTCGACCCTTCAATTATATTTTTTTTCTGCCCAACTGAAAAAACTTCATGACACTCCACAGGATGGTTATTGGTATGTTTAGTTTGCTAGAAAGTTTGCAGTGTGAAACAACAACTGAACTTACTGAAAATTAAAAAAAAAGGTAACACAAAACATCTCCCGATCCAGAACAAACCTAACAGACAATATGAGTGTGAAATGCTGTTTTATGCAATAATCCAAGTGCTAGCTGACCAAAAAATTATTCTTTTCTCTCTGCCCTGCATCGCTGTATCTTTCAATTCTACAGCAGTTTTACTTCTATAACAATAACCCCTAAACTGCCAGGCAGTGCTTCAATGTTGGTTTGATCTAACAACACTGTGATTCCCTAAAACAGACCCTCCTCTAGCTCTTTTCACAATTAACTTTCCATGTTCACATATTCCTCACAGGAAAAAAAAACTGGTCTGCATACCTCTTCACCACTCGGAGTATGAGTGGAGCTTTAGAAAACAAGCCTTTCAGTTGCTTTCCACACATTCTGAATTGTTTAATTTTACAGTGGAGCAGTATTTGCAAAATCAAGGTTACTTTTTCATAATCATGATATACTATACATTCATTTGCCCTAAAAACCTGTATTATTAAGTGAAGCATTATTTTTAATTTTTTTTAAAAAGTGTCTTCCCCAGCGGCTTACAATGGCAGTCTATATGGTCCCCAGAGCCAACAGGAAACAAAACTCACTACATACACCCACTTCAAAGCTGAGGATGTTCCCAAGTATTAGTTCTCATTTAGATTGTACACATATAAGAAAAGTGATTAATCATAACATTTTTGCAAAAATATAATGTATGTTATATGATATTCTAACATTTTTAAGGAAATCCAACTGCCCTCTTCACCTCATTCCCGATCTCTTAAGCTCAGTAACCTTCACCTGAGAGACATGGCTTCTTGTAGCTTGTTATGTGAATGGTCCAACTGCACTTGTACTTTGATAGAGATTCAAGTGATCAGGCTATATTTTTTTCAGGGAAATTTAAATTTTTTAAAAGCATTTAGGCCAATGCGCTCACATTTTATATTGTCGATTTGTCCCAGTTACAAAGATGACAAAATGTCTGCATTATTCAGAACACACTGATGAGTCGTAGACAACAAAGACAGATGAAACTAGAAATGCAGAGGCAGGAATCTGATAATGTGTTGCTTTACAGTGAGACTCAGGTAAACAGGTGATAGGAGGTGCAGATAGGAGACATGTAAAATATTACCTCTGCTGTATTGAGTGCGATTTATTACTTGTTAAGATTTGCAATCCTCTTTATTTTTTCCTGAGGATTTACTTATTTATAAAAATCATAACCAAATCATTTTAGGGGTTTCTCAGTTCTGCTATCTGTTTTATGATTTACAAAACAGCTGCTGGTTGCTGGAAGGTTTGTGAGAACAACAGTAATGACCTCACCTTGTCCTCATGCTTAGCAACACGATATAATAAATCATTCTTAAACACAAAGTGATAGCCCCGGTGGCATAGGACAGGGCACTTGTTGTCTGTCTACCAGAACAACCACATTCTTGGCAAAATTCATGGAATCTTCCATGTTCCATTGTTCCCTTTTAAAAGAGGCAAGTGTTTGCCGAAATTGAAAATGTAAGTCTGAGAGGGGATCCAAACTGGCTTCAATAGGCATAGTGGAGGACTGTGACGAATCACCGTTCATCTCCATGGAGACGTCTTTGTATCACACACGTCATACTTGGTAGTCACGTGACCCTGCTCATCAGCTGGCTAAAAGTGTGGCGTCGAGACAGTTTGAGATTGGTTCGCACCATGTATAAGGCTCAGCATTTACTTTATGACCAGTCTCATCCCAATACCACAGGATAACCTGGACTGCGCAAAAAAGTCATCCTGATTTTTTGAGTTTCCCCTTGGTATCTATAATTGATTATACATGAGGCAGACCTGTACCAATGAGTTTTCACATGGATGCAGGTTAGACTGGTTGATCTGGGCTCCATTGTCACGATAGCACATAACAGTGTGCAACAATGGAAATGCTGCTGCCAGTATCAATGAGTGTTATCATCTTATGATCATTTATAATCATCACCCCAGTGCAAGGGAGGGACAGGGGACTGTTGTGAAATAATACTTCTCACCACTCGCCCTACTGCAGTTGTTTGGTTTATTGAAGTGAGGACAAGTTGTTGTGCTGTGGTTCACCTCCCCAGATTTGCAACAGCAGGGAAGGGACGTGCTCTCCTCCTTGGTTCTTCTGATGACTCAGTTTATAAGTGGATAGGCTTAGGGATTGCGAATATATTCAATCCAGGACTTGTGATGATCAACAGGCCATTCTGAGCATTTGACTTGTGAGGCCGCCCAGTGCTGCAATTGAGGGGGGGTTGTTGATGGATTTATACTCAGCTGCCGGACTAGTTGTGTGAGGTAATTGGGGAGGGCATTCATCAGGATGTCGCTCGTGACTACTTCAAACGTAATTTTTGGGCTATGGGACTGTTCCAGAGTTCAAATACTTGGGAGCCGGGTTGGCCACTTCTGAGTTGTATCTCTGCTCCCTACAAGCCCTCGCCTGCTATTCTGGACCAATGCTGTACTCAGCAGCACCTCAGCTTTTAGTTGGTCGTAATCCACAGTGGCTTTGCTCGTCAAGGCTGTAATAAGCCAGTTGAAAGAGTCCCTTCAAGAATGGTGCCAGTATGTGGGTTCATTCCGTATACTTCAAGCGATTTCGGGTAGCTGTACGCTCGATTGTCAAAAAATATTGTCATCAGTGTGTAGTGGCAACAATACCTGGGACAGACCCATCAGTCATTCCACCTGGAGGGCAACACGTGTTCAACGTCATACCATTGCTTCGGCGAGCTGAGTCCGTTGTTCTCCCACCTGGACTATTAGTGTCCGAAGTTCAATTGCCATGGAATGAAGTAGGACCTCTACGTCCTATTGCTCCATCATCATAGCAACAAATCCTGCTGACTACGCCACTGTAAAAGAAAGAGAGGACAACAATAAAGAGTTGTGGTACCAAGACAGACAATGGATGCAGCAAAAGTCAAAAAGAACACGCAGATTTTACGGAGTTGTCTCTGCAGACGTAGGTTCAAACAGAACTGCCAAAGACGGCATAGCTTCTGGCTTTCACTCCTCCTGGCAGGAAGAGTTGGGTCCAGGTGGACAGACACTGGAAGTAACGTCAGAGTAGGGGTGGGCGATCTTTCCAAAAAATCATATCATGATCCTTTTAACACAAAATCACAATTCACAATCTCAATTGCGATCTGTCTTTTTCAATGTGGCATTCACTTAAGAGAATATCCAGACTAAAACTCATTAAGACCTAAGTTACACTTTATTTTAAACATCAAACATCCATCCATTATCCAACCCGCTATATCCTAACTACAGGGTTCACGAGGGTTTGCTAAAGCCAATCCCAGCCAACACAGGGCGCAAGGCAGGAAACAAACCCCAGACAGGCGCAGCCCACGCAGGGCACACACACATACCAAGCACACACTAGGGGACAATTTAGAATCGCCAATACACCTAACCTGCGTGTCTTTGGACTGTGGGAGGAAACTGGAGTACCCGGAGGAAACCCATGCAGACACGGGGATAACATACAAACTCCACAAAGGGAGGACCCAGGAAGAAAACCCGGGTCTCCTAACTGCGAGGGCAGCAGCACTACCACTGCGCCACCGTGCCGCCCAACATCAAACAAAGTGAATTTCATTTGTGAATAGATTACATATAAAATAATTTCTAGAAATAATAAAATGCAAACAAGGACAATTTTCAAATTCTAACACTTTCAAATATGAACATTCTTAAAAATGTAATCAGCAGCTAACAGATAACATTAATATAACCAATATAAACAAGTGCCGTTTCACACAACATTATTTACAGGTTCAGTCAAGGTTGGGATCAACAGCCACATAACCATGAAACAGATTTTTTTTTTTAAAATGTATTTAAATGTAAACATTATAAGTGTAAGAAGACTGTTTCACAATCATTCTTGTAATAAAAATTAACATAATAAACCAAAAACAGAGTAACAAACAGCTAAAATTAGAGATAGAAAGGTAAGTGATGAGGTATCAATTAATGATGAATCAAATGTCCTGTACCTTTCATTTTAAATACAGGTATAAACAAATTCACTATGCTATTAAACTAGCTAACTAAACTCCAGCACTTTAGTTACATATTATAATCATGAAAGATTAGGTTGAAATTCTGTTTACATTAGATGTAATATTTTCTCCTTACACAATCACAGGTTTTTGGCAAGGAAAATTATTTGATTCAATTTATGGTGTTTCAGAGCAGCCCTCTGACGACAATATTGCCACCTGTGCTAAACATTCTTTCTGATGGTGTGCACTGGGTTGCTGGGATACAAAGATACTTTTTTGCCAGGAATCTAACCCGTGGAAAGTTTCCCTGGTGCACTCTCCACCATTCCAAGGGATCCAACTCACTGTCTGCCTCAGGTATTGAGAGGTATGATGCCAGTTCTGTCTCAATTAACTTTGACAAAGGTGGAGCAGTTTAGGGCCACCTAAAAATTTTTCTTCTATTTTTGTATCTGGTTTCTTCATTTCTGCTGTTTGGTGCAGCAACATACACTGTTGGATGGGATATTACTATGGATGCTGACAGAAGGACTTCCATCTCAGTAACTGCTTGAGATTTAATGCTTTCTTTTTGTCCTTCATCTATGTAGTACAGTTTAAACCTTGGGTCAAGAAGAGATGCCATGTCTCGGGTATCATTTGTTGTTGGGTCAACCATATTTTTCACTGAGATCTTGTGTGATGGTTTCCTTTATCATCTTTGTTTAAGTCAGTATCACTCAGCATCCACACTCAAGATATTCATTTTCCGAAAATACAAGACAGGGTTTAAGTAAGACATACTAACATAGTTCTTACCTGACAGTGTATCTGTGAAATCTCTGAGTGGACTCAGGGCCTTCTTCATGGACTCCAAATGTCAATATCTTGCCCAGTTGGCACGAGGTGCCTTGCCTTTTTGTCTGCTTTTAAATCCTGTGTAATGGCTGCTTCCTGTTCAAGGATTCTTTCAATCATCTTGCGTCTGGACCCCCATTGTGTCGGAGACTCTGTTATTAGCTTCGTTAGCTCTCTCTGCTTTTTCCAACCAAAGGAGAAAGCACTAAAAACTTTTTTTCACAATGATATCTGACAATGCTGAATCTGAGTACCATTGTACTTTTTTCTATGCAAGGGGGAAAACATGCACAGGTAGTTACTTTAAGTTTAGACCAACTGAATTTATGAAAAAAAATAAACAGACCTGTTGTATCTTTTGAGCAAATTTAATGATATTTTGCTATAGTTAAATTATAATTGTGTCATTTAAATAATGAAAGTGGTCTTACAAGGCAGAAAAAAGATCTAGCTATATAGATATAACTATTTTAGCAGCATTTTATATAGCCTATTCCGTAATACTCACTTATGGCTCGATGCAGTCTGTGCCCAAAGCAAGGCAGGCAATTCCAGTTGTTGAGCCTCAAGGCTTTCACCATATTTGTGCTGCTGTTTGTGGTCATGCAGGCCATTCGGTCTTCACTTAGACTCCAAGACTCTAGTGCTTCCTTCAGGTCTTGAGCCAATTAGCTCCCCAGTGTGGTCTTCGGGGCAGTAATTAGTTTGAAGACATGCACTTTTAAGCTTCCCAGTTGTCAATAAAATGGATGGTCAGACTCAGTATGGCTCGGATGTTTGACTGGACCATAAATCACTTGTTGTTGCAAAAAAGTTTCCGTTCTTTAATTGCTTCGGAAACCCTGTTGGCAATCGCTATACATAAGCAGAATGGCCGATCAGAAAAATATTTGCGACCTGGAAGATCATATCGCGCATCTAAAGTGTGCATCAGTTTTGTTAAAATCCACGTTGTCTATACATTTGAATGGTAACATATCCTTAGCTAGGTAGAATATGACTGCCTCAGTCACCTCTTTCCCATCATTTGCCTGCTTTTATCATATTTTTTCGACTGCTCTAATATGTCAGTCAAGAACACACTATTTACACTTCACGACCACGCGAGATACAGATGAGTGGGGTTTGTACTGACCAGACTGAAACAGTCTTGGTATGTTCCTTCGGGTGTCTCCCTTTAAGATGATTAAGATAGATTTGTCGTATTGCCTCCCGAAGTGCCGAAAGTTGTCCAACTAAAATTTTTACATATAACTTTGCTTTGTGTGTAATTTGACTGTGCATAGCCGAACTACTGCCACAGTACTGACATCGAGTCCTTCTTTGGCACAAGCTCCTCATCTGCTATGATGCTTGCGCTATGAACTGTTTTCAACTTCTTCACGCAAGAAAGCCATGGTGGGGACACGTGATATAATTTGGCCAATCACAACGGGAAATCATTCTGTTGATCTGTGGACTTGGCACGGATGCATTAGTATCAAGTACTACCCGTGGCTCTGCCCGCGCATTAGTGAAAAAGGACAGTGAGGAAGGCCCTGCCTGGCTCACCACTCCTGATGTCATGCTTCCCCCTCCCCTTAGCCCTCAGCCTCTGTGTTGGATTAGAGCAAATATATCGCTCCTTAAAGCGAACTATGATTCTTAGAGTGATGAGAGAAATCGCAAAATCAACCGGAATGTTCAAACACATTACAGAAAAAAACCCGATCTAAATCCATTAAGTAGTTCTCTCGTGAAAAGCGGACAGACAGACAGACGTTGGATTTTATATTATATATATAGAGATTTATGCTTGAGAAACACATTCTCCTGCCTTTATGTTAAGAGGCTCGCCCTCCTGGGCTCAAGTAGAACAAAACGTAAGGACAAAAAACATAAATTAACATAAACAGAAGACAAAAGGTGTTCTGACACCACCAGTTGTGTTCTAACTGCTTGTCAAACTCTTGCAACTTAAACATAAAATACCTTAATGCTGCTACTGCTGCTGTAGGAAACAGGAAGCCAATGTGACAGGAAGTAGAAGTGAGTGCTGCCAGCAGTAAGCATGGTGTGTTTGTCATCTCAAATAATCCTTCTACCATCCCGCTTACTTAGTTAGCCATTGTGAAGACATTTACTCAAGTAACCTTTGGTGTAGGGAATGTTACAGTAAATGTAATATTTCAATGTGTAAATTTACTGAACTTTCAGCTGTTAAGCTCTTAATTAAAAAACGCTGCTGTACTTATTTTATGTATGTACAGGTTGCTTATACAAGTACTTATTGACAGTTTGTTTGTATTTCTTTGTATTTGTGTTTCATGCCCATTTATGTGATTAAACCTTTTTCAATATCACTTTGTTGTTGTGGTAATTATTTCATGGAGGTTGTTGGATGGCTGCCATGGCTGTCATTATCTGAGTTAGCACTTGTTTGCTGTTGCTCCTTAGCCTTTATAAATACTCAAGGCCATCATTTTGTGGTTTGGGCTGGACCAAAGAATACGATGGGTTCATTTATTTTTTGTGTTTTCTAATAACATTTAAAAATAAATATGGTTTGTGGTGGCATCATTTTGTTTGTAATATGGGCACTAAGATTTTGTGCATTCTATTTGGTCTGTTTGCTAAGCAGTTGCTAGGCAAGGTCAACTGGAAGTATGCAGTGCATGACATCAGCATGCACTTTTTGGATGTCCACATTTGTAACCATTACCATTCTAATTAGTGTTTCAATATGATTTTTGGCAGAAATTATTTGTTTTTAGACTATGGCTTTTATCTTATGTTAGGGACTGCTTATGTGAAATTATTTTCTTTTTTTTGAAAAAAAAAACTTTTTTTTTTTTTTACGATTTTTGTTTCACGTTTTCTTTACTAAGAGTATTACGTTCCCAGGTATTAAACGTTTGCCTGTTCTTAAAATCAAGATTTATCTTCTGATTACATTTTTATCTGACTATTGCTACCACCCAGCAGAGTCAGTACACTAACAAAATCTTAACAACATCATAACTTTGTGTATGGAATACAGTGAAACGCTTAAATGTGTGTAGGTGGGAGTGGAGGATGCCATCATCTATACGCTACACCGATCCCTTTCCCACTTGGACAGAGGCAGTGGAGTGCAGTAAGAATTATGTTTCTGGACTTCTCTAGCGCCTTCAACACCATCCAACCTCTGCTCCTTAGGGACAAGCTGACAGAGATGGGAGAGTAGATTCATACCTGGTGGCATGGATCGTGGACTGTATCTTACGGACAGACCCTCAATATGTGCATCTCGGGAACTGCAGGCCTGACATTGTGGTCAGCAGCACAGGAGCTCACGCAGGGGACTGTACTTCTCCGGTTCTGTTCAGCCTATATATGTACATCAGACTTCCAAACACAACTCGGAGTCCTGCCACCGTGCAAAAGTTTGCTGATGACACTGCTATCGTGGGCTTCATCAGGAGTCGGCAGGAGGAGGAATATAGGAACCTAATCAAAGGACTTTGTTAATGGTGCAACTCAAACACCTACAACTGAACACCAGCAAAACCAAGGAGCTGGTGGTGTGGATTTTAGGAGGCCCAGGCCCCTCATGGACCCCAGTGTGATCATCAGAGGTGTCTGAGTGCTGAGAGTGCAGACCTATAAATACCTGGGAGTGCAGCTGGATGATAAAATTAGACTGGACTGCAATACTGATGCTCTGTGCAAGAAAGGACAGAGCCGACTATACTTTCTTAGAAGTCTGGCGTCCTTCAACATCTGCAATAAGATCTGCAGATGTTCTATTCAGGACAGTTTGTGGCGAGCGCCCTCTTCTACGTGGTGGTGTGCTGGGGAGGCCGCATAAAGAAGAGGCACACCTCACGCCTGGACAAACTAGTGAGGAAGGCAGTCTCTATTGTTGGCACGGAGCTGGACAGTTTGACATATGTGGCAGAGCGGACAGTTGCTGAGCAGGCTCTGTCAATCATGGAGAATCCACTGCATCCCCTGAACAGTATCATCTCCAGACAGAGGAGCAGCTTCAGCAACAGACTGCTGTCACTGTCCTGCTCCACTGACAGACTGAGGAGATCGTTCCTCCCCGACACTATGCGACTCTTCAATTCCACCCAGGGGGTAACGTAACATTATACAAAGTTACTGTCTGTTATACCTGCATTTTTTATCACTCTTTAATTAAAAATTGTTTCTTATCAGTATGCTGCTGCTGGAGTATGTGAAATTTCTCCTTGGAGATTAATAAAGTATCTATCTATCTACTGTATCTATCTATCTAACCAACATATAACACGTCATCACCGACATAGTCTTTACATTTATTTTGATATATAAAATTGAGTTTTAGTCATACTATGGCATATTATATTTGAATTTAATTGCAAAAGAACACAGATGAAACATTCAAAAGTCCATGCTGTCATTGCATTGCTGCTCATAAACTGTTAATAATTGGAGTTAAGTGAGTTTATGTCAACTCAAAAGGAAAAGTGCATAAAGTACATTATGAAAAGTTTCACTTTGCATATGTGATGGGTAGGCTTCAACCAAGTCAGCTAAACCTTGTGTTTGCAGGAATGTGGCTGATGAAGTCTTCAGACACCCAGCGTGCCCAGGGTGGGTCGTGTCCACTGGTTGGTGTCAGTTGTTCATTCGGGGTACCTACATGTGCTTGACTCCTCCAGTATTTCACATAAGTAGAAGCTCATACACTTAAAAAGCTGGTGACATTTCTTGCAGTGCAGGGGAAAACAAAATAATACAAACAGAGTCTTTTGTAATTTGTGATACAGCTTTCAAGATTTGTTCCTAAAATTAACAAAGTGTTTGGCAGCCCTCTTCTAATTAGAAGAAAAAGGAATAGCGTGGACCTGCATGTCACACTGTGATGATTTATTGAACAGAGCTGTATGGGTATGTAGTATTTTCATACATTACGGGAAAAAATGAATTGAAAAGCTGATTCCTCAGTTCATCTATGGGGCTTTCATGATGTGTAACCTAGTGGAGAATAAGTAAAATAAAAAAAAGCACCAATGGAAAATTAAAGTGCAGAAAATATTATAAATGAAAGGCAGAAAATGGCAAATGGATTCTTAGATTTCTTTGAGCACCTATGTGCTTGTTTAATAGGATTTAGGTTTTGGAACATTCAAAAATGTTTCTGGGAAAGAGTCCAAATTGAAGCGACAGCCTGGAAAAAATGCTAAGCTTGCATTGTTTGAAATAAGAGATTGGGGTCCCAGAGCTAAAATAAATTTCTTCCCTCAATAAATGTGTTTTATGGCCATATTTAAAAAACAAAGGAGCTGGTAAAATTGTTAGTTAGGGAGGTGATGTAGCCTGGAAAATCTATGGACTGGTTTTGAATGCAGGTATTCACCAAGATATTAAAAGGTGATGTTATTAACTTGCTTCAAGCAAACATTACATTTTTAGTCCTCTTCATAATGTTAACAAGTAGAAGTGAAGTTTCACCTAATTTGGGGTTCTCGTCTCACTCAAGTGTGAAAAATGCGTGAGCTGTGAATACACTCTGGCATAAGCTGAAAGCCATCTTGATGCCTCAGGATGCTCCATTCTGTTAGCTAAAACACTTTTTTCAATAAACACATAATAAAGAAGAGAAATTTTTATTTTGTTTGTTCTCAGTTTATTTCTAGAATACATCAGATTACATGTTCATTGGGATTAAACCTTCACTTGCCTGTTTCTTTCATTAAAATTCTTTTTACACCTTGTTTTTTCTTTCTTCAAAGGCACTGTTAATGTAGCAGAATGCATCCACAGGTTAGTGCTGGATGGTATGACCAAAATTCTATATCACGGTATTTTTCAAAATTATACCGGTTTCACAGTATTGGACGGTATTTTTTTTCCCATGCATGAGTGGATGTTAACCAAATTTTCCACTGCAATTACTGCACTACCGATTTAACATGGCTCAGGGAACACAACAACAAAGCATTTAATGTGCTATATAACTTATGACGGAGTTTGAGAAAATCTAGGTAAATTAAATATTTATTTTACGATGAAGTTTAAGTTTACGATGTTCTACTTTAATGACAAATTATAAGAATAAAGTCAACATGTCGACTTTAATCTTGACATAAACGATGAGAATAAAGTAGAAATGTTGAGAATAAAGTCAACATGTTGACCTTTATTCCTTATCATAAGCGTTGAGATTAAAGTCAACATGTCGTCACACTATTACACAGTACCCAGTTACATTACACTGTATTGAAAAAAAATTAAAACAAGTACAACTTGGCTTGCAGTATTATCCAGTAGTAGTATAGAAACAGTATTCACACATTTGAACATAATGGTCCACATCCAACCTTTTAAAACTAAAGTATCTCCAGGCAACGGACGTGACTCCTTTTTCTCGGCAAAAGTTCTTCTGTGTCATCATGTTCAACTTTATTGTCAGCTTCAGTTTCGGAATGTTCTCTGTCCATTTTCATCGTGCAATACCTAACACTACTGCATGTACTCCGTTGCATGCCTATTTAGCGGTGTAGCAGTGAAAAAGAGCCCCCGCACAACACCTCTGTGATTATCGGTGTAGCAGTGAAAAAGGTCCCCCCTTGAACAGTTTCCCCGCTGTGCCACGTTCCGAACGTCGTTTGGGCAATTTAAACCAGTGTTGCGGTATACGAAAAAATCCATATCATAACAAAAATAAAAAACGGTTTTCAGTATGAACCGGTATACCGCCCAGCACTAGCAGAGGTCTCTTTTGGTCAAATCTTGTCAAACACACTGGACTGCCCAAGCCAAGGCAAAAAGAATCTTTTGGGGTCTCCACAAAGGATGACTATCGGTAATGGTGTACAGTGAAGGTAGAGGACATGAGGCTGGATAAAAACATTTGAGATCTGATGGAGTGATGATTTAGGTGCAATGAGGTGCCAGTGCTACCCTTTATAACACTGTGACACATAGAGGTGGGCGGTATGACCAAAATTCTATATCACGGTATTTTTCTAAATTCTGCCGGTTTCACAGTATTAAGACGGTATTTTTTTCCCCATACATGAGTGGATGTTAACCACATTTTCCACTGCAATTACTGCAGTAGACTGGCTAAGAATAACCTATTAGACTGGTATGAGAATTGTACATCGTACAAAAAGACATTTTAATGTGCACACAAGTATTAATCCAGGTTTGCATGGCCCCCATAAAGTGATAGTTTTCAAGGGGGTGGCACTAAAGAGAAGGAAGCACATTGCATGACAGATGCAGTCAAAATATAGAACCTTTAATTGAACAAATTTTGCAAAAGCTTAAACTATGATTTTGACAACATATTTTCAACCATCCAAAGAGGCATTTAGACTATAGTAAAATATCCAGAGGTGTTTGTCAAAAGTTGGATTGCACTGAACACGTCTTAGAAAAGGAATAAATAGTAAATGTTTTTTGTAAACCAACTACACTTTCTGTTAATGTTAACAATCTCTGTCCACTGACACGTTAAAGTGACTTTTTTAAACAATTTTACCATCATTAAACTGCATAATATTTAAAACTAATAAATAATAACAATAAAAATACATAATAGTAATTACTGATAGTTGCACCATTACTTCAAAGCTTCAAGCCAAGGTGCATTACACAGTATTCACCAAATTAAAATAAAATAAAACAAGTGCAAACTTGGTGATGACATCTTACCAACTGTACCATCATTTAGGCAAACTGCATTAATATGGACCTTGCTTCAAGCTAAGCTATATACATAAATAATAAAAACTGCAACTTGCATTTATAATGCTGTTTGTGGTATAGCCCTATGGAAGCGCATTAGGGGCCACTGTGAAGAAAAAAAAATATGGACATGGAAGAAAAAACAAACTATATGTCGAGAATAAATTCGACATGTTGACTATGCTCAAGATTAAGTCGACATTTCTCACTTTATTCTCATAGTTTATTTTATAATTAAAGTAGAATGTTGTAAACTTAAACTTCATCCTAAATCAATGTTTAATTTACTAGATTTTCTCAAACCCCGTCACAAGTTAATGCAGCATACATCAAATACTTTGTGTTAAGTGTTCCCCGACCCAGTCGTTAATCAATACGCTTCTTAAACTGACTTCCCTCCGCACTAAGAGCAGCGCCTACAGCAATCACTGCACAGAATCCCATTCACTTCATGATATTCCTGCTCTCTACCAAAACCCCAGTTCCTATCTTTCCTTTTTGTTTCTCCAACATTACCAATCACCACACCGATAAACGTCTTTGTGAAAATTAAAACTAGTTATTACCTTAGCCGACGGAGTGTTCAGAACTTTAAAAATATCTTCGTTTAAATTTTAATTATGCCATCCATTCAGAGTTGCGCCCATCTCTGAATGAGTCGCCAGCACAGGATGAATACAGCAAAACATTCACTAGCAAGTACAAAAACAAGTACAACTTGGCTTGCAGTATTATCCAGTAGTATAGAAACAGTATTTACACATCTGACCTCTTTAAAACTAAAGTATCTCCAGGCGACGGACGTGACTCCTTTTTTTCGGCAAAAGTTCTTCTGTTCATTATGCTCAACTTTTAGTTCAGTTTCGGAATGCTCTCTGTCCATTTTCACCGTGCAGCATACCTATGCTACCGCCCACTATTTGGTGGTGTAGCAGTGAAAAAGAGCCCCAAGTGCCAACAAATCTGTGTTTAGTGGTGTAGCAGTGAAAAAGGTGCCACTTGAACAGTTTTCCGGCTGGCGCCATGTTCCGAATGTCGTTTAGGCAATTTAAACCGGTGTTGCGGTATAAGAAAAATCCATATCATAAAAAAAATTAAAAAACGGTTTTCGGTATGAACCGGTATACCCGCCCAGCACTAGTGACACACACAAGCTATTTCTAAATAAATATATTATCATGGAGTCAGAGAAACAAATAGCACCTTTTCTTCTGGATTTTAATTTAAATAATGGATTTCTCAAGGATTTAAAGAATATTTCATATTTCTGAATAAAACTCAGAATTTATTTCCTCTTATGAACTTAGAAGTACATAGTAATGCAATGTTTTGACCAGAAATTGAAAGCAATGCTGGAAAATAAATAAATAAATTTATGTAGAAAATTGTTAATTATTACTATCTCCCATGGTGGCAATAGTCTGGTGTAATGTTATTAAAGTCACAATTGCCAATGTTTTTTTATTGCTAAGAACTTTCTTTCCCAGTTTTGACATACATTACGTTCTGTCTTTCTATATGCTGATTATTTTTATCCTTATTCTGGTGGTGATATTGTGTTTTTTTGCTTGGGTGTGGTTGCCATTTCACTGAGGTGGTAATGCACATTTTTCTCACCATGCTCCATCTATATGGGATGGCACTGCACAGCTTCTCACATGCAAGGGTTTGGATCTCCTTTCTTTTACTCCTCTATCCTGTACTCTTTAGTGATAAAGAAAGCTAAAAAGCACTTCCAGGAAGAATTAGAGCTAGTAATTTTTCTTTGTTTCATTGACTTTGCGCTTTTTTGTTCATCAGTTCCTCTTGCCTGTTGTAGACTATGTCATCTTACCATGAAGCTATTCATCTGCTGGACATTTTTTTTTCTTCTTTACACTCATGCTTCCCTACATGCTTTGGGTCAATCATTACAGCCAAAAGGGCAAAATTATATTAAAAACAATTATATTAAAATATTGATTCATTACAGTGGGAATAAGACCCCAAACAACTAAGAGACAAAGGCCTAAAACAATAACAAAACAGTAGTTGATATATATTTAATTAATAGGATACAATCAAAAAGCCAATGTCAAAGCTGCTAATCAACTGATCAGAAGGACTAAATTGAAAACTGCAAAGAAATTATCAAAAGCAAAATAATAGAAAAAAGGAGTCTATAAATACCATGTTGACAGAGACAGCATTTTTCATGCATGTGTTATAAGTTTCATATCTGTCAATCTTGGATTCAGAAGAAAACATCTGATCTAAAACACGGTTGCATTGATGATGTCACATGCGTCACACTTCTGACAGAATTCGAATAGACAATCACCATGGGGACAACTGACACTGAAGCTCCAGAATGATAGTGTCACAAAACAATTAAAGATTGCATTGCAGCATAATGGTAATAATTTTAAACATTTTTATATCACCCCTAAAAGTTCTAGACGTATATAGTACTTTGTCCATGTATGTTTAAATGAAAAAAAATATGGATCATAAATAGCTTAAGTATGTGAGAACTTAGTCAAAAATAAAATACAAAATATCAAAAACAGACACAAGTAAAACTGGCAGATTTTCTAAACTAAAACATACTAGCAATTCAGAAGCAAACGCACAAAGACAATGTAATTCTAAAGCCAATACAGGCACAAATATACTCCAACATAAACTAGTGATGGAGCAAAGTGTTAATGCTGACTTATACTTCTGCATTGAGTCTACGGCAAAGCTATGGCGTAACCAGACACGCACCTCCTCAACAATGTGACTACACATCACATAGTACAGACCTTACACTGATCCCTATAACTCTGATTGGCCCAGTTTGGTAACTGTGCATTCCATGAAACGTTGTTTCCATTGTTTTCCACTATTTTGAATAAACATGGAGCAGATTGAGGAAAGGCTTGTTCAAAGAAGTTAGAAAAAATATATACCCTCATTGCAACACTACTAAGACAATCAGATCTACTCATGGTGTGACATATCAGCTAACATTTGATTAGAAGTCGTGATTGTATGAAAAAGTGGAAAATGTGAAAGACAAATATGTTTGTGTAAATGTGTAGCAAGAGGAGCAGGGATCTTAGCGGGCAAAAACTGCCTGCATTTTAGTAGATCAATCCCTTTTCTTGCATACTATAAACACATCAAACTAGAGTTTAGGCAATTTCCATAGAGTGTGGTGTGATGCCTAAAGTATTAAACTGCTTTCGACTGCTACACACTTAACTACAGGCACAGACTTAGTGCTGAAGTATAAATCAGCCTTTAGGATGCTACAAAAAGAATTCAAGCTAACAAGCTCAAGCATAAGCTGGGTGATCACAAATACAGTTATGTGACAAATGCAGAGTCGAGTATATGGCTAGGGAAAATCATCAGTGGAGGCATCCAAAGATGCAGCCAGTAACAAAAAAAGAAAACTCCGCTAGCATTCATAATGACCTGTTACTGAACAAAAGCAGGTTGAAAAATGCTGTAGATCTTGGCATAACAAGGGTAGAGGTCAATGAATACTCAGCATGGTTCCACTGCTCTGTGGCAGCAGAAATCAGCAAAATATACTGTAAGATGATTGGCACATTGAATGGTGTTTGTGGTGACACAGTGGTTCAGTTCTATATTGTTGGGAATTCTCCTGGAATGTCTTCTCCCCCTTCTATGATTACTGGCTCCAAGCAGACTGAGGTAAGTGCATGTAGAAGTGTGCTGTGATATGGAGGTGACTCCTTCAATGATAGATCTTACTGGTTCATTCTAGGCTACAACCCATTGATCCTGGAAAAAAATGCATGTTCAGAATCTGTTTGCATGCATAGTGCTGAGTGCTTCAATTGCCATTGTTTCTTATCAAGAAGCAGTAAGATTAGATATTAGTTGCTCCTGGTAATAATACACCAGGTATAGTGTTCCAGTTGATTAGAGAATGAGAGGTGCAATTCAGGCCCAGGAATGTTCAGATTGTTATTATCTGCAGATGAGTGGGAAGGCTTGAATTTTAAGTAGGTGAGCTTTGTAAAGATATGTGAGAAAAGAAGCCAGTAATGTACCTAAAAAAGGAGTCTCACTCCAATATTTCTCCACTGATGAGGGTGCACTGTAAACCACACAACACAATTCATTGGAATCTATCTTGCTGTGCGACCCCCACGAAAATCTCCCTCCTCTGTTGTGCTCCAATGATTAAATATATATGGAAACAATTGCAATGACTCTTGCTCTTGTAATTCATCTTGTCACAGTTTCTACCTATTACATCATAGTTCACTTCTTACCTGATCCTGTTCAACAGCAAGGATCAAAATGAATACAAAACAAGACACCACTGAAAAATGCCTGTGACTTGTGAACTACCATTTTATTATTCATGATTCCCAAATAAGTGCCATAATATACTTTCTTCCCTATACAGATCATGTCTGCATTAGCACAATGCATGTACAGGATTCATCAGACTCACAGGGGTCTGTGGGCAAGACCAAGCAAGCCATAGCCTCAGAGATTTGCAATGATTGCAGGCTTCTGTTGTAATCAGTCTGCTAATCAAAGGCAAACTCCTGCATTGAAGTCAATGGATAGTAAATTATCAGTACAGTGATCCCTCGCTATATCGCGCTTCGCCTTTCGCGGCTTCACTCCATCGCGGATTTTATATGTAAGCATATTTAAATATATATCGCGGATTTTTCGCTGCTTCGCGGGATTCTGCGGACAATAGGTCTTTTAATTTCTGGTACATGCTTCCTCAGTTGGTTTGCCCAGTTGATTTCATTGGCAGATGGCTGAGAAGCTATCCAGCTTACTTTCTCTCTTCCTCTCTCTCTCTCTCTCCTCTCTTGCGCTGACGTAGGGGGGTGTGAGCAGGGGGGCTGTGTGCAGCTGCTTCCTGAAGGACAGGCTGCACGGAGCTTCGCATACTTTAAAAGCTCAAAGGGCACGTATTGATTTTTTTTATCTGTCTCTCGCTATCTCTCTCTCTCTCTCTCTCTCTCTCTCTTCCTGCTCCTGACAGAGGGGGTGTGAGCTGCCGCCTTCAACAGCTTTGTACCGGCGGTGCTTCGCATACTTAAAAGCCAAAAAGCCCTATTGATTTTTTTTTTGACTGCTTGCTTTGCACTCCTTTGAAAAGGAAGATATGTTTGCATTCTTTTAATTGTGAGACAGAACTGTCATCTCTGTCTTGTCATGGAGCACAGTTTAAACTTTTGAAAAAGAGACAAATGTTTGTTTGCAGTGTTTGAATAACGTTCCTGTCTCTCTACAACCTCCTGTGTTTCTGCGCAAATCTGTGACCCAAGCATGACATTCTAAAAATAACCATATAAACATATGGTTTCTACTTCGCGGATTTTCCTACTTCGCGGGTGGCTCTGGAACGCAACCCCCGCGATGGAGGAGGGATTACTGTACACGTTACTGCAGTCTCTCTGAATAAGAAGTGAATTTGATCCTACTGGAGCTGTGATAATAGATTAAAAGGCACACCTGCCAGTTGGGAGTTACAGTAGCTGATGCAGGATGTAATAAAAACATGGACAAGTTTCTCAGCATCAGAAAAGATGAATAAATAAACATGGGATATGTTATGAAAGTGGAAGTAAGAAAATGTGATTTATGTGGGTAAAATATGAGGGTGGGTAAAATATGAAAGAGATGAATCAAAAAAGACACCAAGATTCTGATTCAAAGTCTGATGATATTATCAACAAGAGTAATTTAAAAATGTCTTCTTTTTTTTTTGCAGTCCAAATTTTTACAGGTGCATGTCCGCTCATGGCCTTAGTTAGCAAGTAATATGTATTTATTACATCCCAAGATATTGCACAGATGTATAGTATGTTACACTTAAGTGTATTCAAAGCATCCAGGGTCACAGATCACAGTGTCACATTGATCACTAGTTGTTTTTCAACTCCAGTTACAAAGGACAAAAATGGTTAGAGGACACTAGCATCCAGCCAAAACATTGCCTTTCTCTGTCTGAGTATAGAAGGATTACAAGGGACAGTAACAATGGCCAAAGACTCACAATGCATCCTAGGGGTCAGGGTTTATTCTCAGAAATGTAGAACAGACCTGGTTGACAGGTTTAATTCATGAAGTCAGCATTAATGGAATATCAATGCACTATAAGAAACACTTAAGCCCTCGCACACTCACTGAAAATGGGCCGTTTTAGAGTTGCCAATTGATCAAACATTTTTTTGAAATGCAACAGAAAATTAAAGTACCTCGAGAATCCTACAGAGACACTTATTCACTGGCCAGGACAGAAGTGGAAACAAGAGCCAATACAGCTGAGAAGAAGCAGGGTGACGAATTGTTTGAAATCTGCTACATAAAACAAGTCATATTATCATTCTAGGGATATACTTTCTTACAAGATAAACTGCAGCTGACTTAACACCATTAGTGCACAGGACTGCACAGCATTCATTTTGAGATACAGTAAGCCCCTGACAGACTATTTGACTTCAGTAAAACCGATATGTTAAGTCTTTTGAGTCTCACCTGGTATTAAAATTAAATTTATTAAGGATTCCTGGTGTAGCATTAGGGCTGTGAAAGTCCAGCATCAGCCCTTTTCTATCCAAAGCTCATTACACCCTTAGCTGGTGTAGATGCCTGTGATTACTGGTTCTGACATAGCCACACCTAAAGGGGCTCAGATTAGCTCTGACATTTGCATCACATACACTCTTAAAAATCTGAGAGACATTATTACACCTTATAGAGGAAACTACCTGCCAGCCTTTGATCTAAAACAAAATTAAGAGCTTTTTAAGAGTGTGTGTGTGTATGGAGCAGACCGCTCCGCTCACGCTCAACCAGATGGCGCATGCATACACTTTTACATTTTTTTCAGTGCTTGCATCCACCTCAGTTCTCATGACGAAAGATGTGTGTGTGTGTGTGTGTCTATATGGAGCAGTCTGCTCTGCTCATGTTCAACCACAGCCATGGGAGTTGGTTTAAATTCTATCGAAGATGTAGAAGCTTGTATAAGTATGACTTGTACTTGGTGAGATGGCGCAAGCATGTACGTTTACATTTTTTCAGTGCTTGCATGCACCTCACTTCACATTCAACCCAAGCAGACAAATTCAGCTTTGTAGTACATGCACATTGTATGTTCACACACAGTGGACCTTGCCTGGGACAGATTCCGGCCTGTCCTACTCAAATTGTGCCACAGCTGCACTCGATCACATGCCCATCTCAGACAAGATATGACCTGTCCCAGCCCACTTAGCTGATGCCTCTGCAAGTTCACCAATATGGTAAAACCATTAGGGAGTCTCTGGGTTGTTTTTTGTCCCGAATACCACAAGCATCTAGTTCCTCATAATAATGGAATCAGTCTAGTTGCCTGTTTCTGGACTTTGCTTAGAGCTTTTATGTCTTTCTTGTAACATGAAGATCAAACCTGAAAATAGTGTTCTACAAAGAATTCACATGTCCACTGCATAGTTTAAGAATAAACCGTCCCTGATCCACCATACCCATCAAGCTATGTAACCCAGCCCTGTTAGCCTTCTTAATGGCCTCTCTATGGATGTGGACAGTGATGAGTCTATTATGACTCCTATGTCCTTCTAAACCATACTTTCAAATTTCTGACCCCCTACTCATACATCAAACCACTAATATTTTAACTTTACAAGACTTATCATTTGTTTAAAGTAAATCTTTGTCAAGGTGAATTGTGTCCATCTCAATCAGAAATTACTAGAAAATAAAAACTTGAAATTGAGTTGAAATTGCACAAAATTTACTTGACTAGATTTCTTAAACTTAGCTACTGTAAATACTCTTAAATATAAATGTCTTGATAGATTAAAAATCATAAAATAAGAGAAAAAAGATTTGCTGGCCTGATATGAAAACTTCTCATTTGCTTATTTTTCATTCTTTGCAGTGGTATCATCTGCTAACTAAAGGCTTGTCAGTCACATTCTCGTCTGGCTCATTTGAACTAAAAAGGACCATAGGTCCAGGACTAACCCCACCAAGAGATCCTATCACCTCAGTGCACCTTTTTTCTTTTTGATACCATTAGGAACAATTCATTTCAGAAGTACACAACCCTTCAAATACTCTCACGTGATCTCCTGTTGGGCCCTACAGAGGCATTTAAGAAAGTATGAACTCCTCGACAAACAGAATAATGATCACTAGAAATTCAGGTGAGTTCTGGCATTTACAAAAAAAAAAACAAAGTCTGCAAAAAGTAAAATGAAGAATAAGCTCTTACAACAATCATTTTTCTGAACACCTACATTCCCTAGGCACAGCATTTCCTTTGCAAATAAATGTCCAAGTTTCTGTACATTTCTGCAAATAGCAAAGTAGAAACAGGGAGACCGGGAGTAATATTGTGTAAAAACAGACATCTCTGATGCCTTTCAAAATGACAATTATATGTTGTCAGTGTGTGCCTTTATAGACATGACCTCAGTGACAAATTATGACAAAAACAAATCAAAAAGGCAACAACATGATGAAGGAAACAAGAACAGAAATGGCAGACCCTGAAAGCTTATGTCTTATGTATCTGGCAGGTTCTAAATAGATTTGGCTTCCCTTCAGTTCTTTCATTTCTGAGAGCCTTTCATTTGTTTTATTATTAGTTTCAATGAATCTTTTAAGATTTGCCTGCTCACTGTTAAAATTTTGTGTTCTCATTGAGTCTATGCAAGTTTTCCTTCTTTGTACTGAAGATGTAAATATTTGGTAAATTGGCGATACTAAACTGACCCCCTATGAGTGACAGTGTGTGTGGGTTTGTGTGTGTGTTCCCTGCAATGGGTGGGTGTTCTGTCATTGCATGGGCATTTCAGGTCTTCAAGCAGCCCTGGAAATAAATAAATGGAAAATGGTGTCCATCTGGGAAGTTTAATGCTGACTGAGGCCACAAATCAAAGTGTCACACTGATCACTAGTTGTTTTTCAATTCTGGTTACAAACGACAAAAATAGTTTAGTGACACTAGCATCCAGTCAAAATATTGCCTAAATCTTTCTGGGTGTAGCAGGATTTCAGGGTACAATGAGATTTTCAATTTGTAAGAATTCCTTATATAAAGACCATCATGACAGCTTTTTACAAAGCCTTTTGGACACCAAGATACCGCCTAAAAGTGTTTTTTTTTCATGGGTTATGTTAATCTCTAGCAAACTCACTGGTCAGGCACTCAGACATGTCAGACTCTGCCTTGCTGTTTACAAAGTTATTAACTGTAAATGAGCATTGCGTCTCCACAGAGACTGTGTCTCTAAAGAAGTTCAGGCAGTGCAGACATAATGCAAGCAAGAGTAGAGTTTACTGATGCATTGCAAACATTCACCTGATTCAAGAATCCTTATTTTTATTTTTCAGGATGGTGGACAGCCCATCCTAACCACATCACACATAAGGCTCAGAACCCACCCTGAATGAGACATTAATACACCCAAAAACATAGCCATATTGCCCTAATTTACAAATACCAGTCAACCCACCTGCCATGTCTTTGGGGTAAGGAAGGCACCATAAAAATAAAATGAACAAGTATACACACACAGATACTTATTAGGGTATGCCTCAGAGACCATTGCTTTATTTTTATTAAACAAATTTCTATTGAAAATCAAGTTCAGTTTGAGTACTCAAACATGCTCAAAGGCAGAACATGCAGTAGTTAAAAATGCGGAATGAAGGCACAGGTACACAATGTCAATTTTCTGGATTTGTGTTTGTATTTCCCCCAGAAAGGCCCAAGTAATCTCTATCTCTCACCCTCAGCTCGGGTAGAAATTCAGTGAGGGAAAAAAAAAAATGGAGCATTTGTTACACGCTTCCACATCACCTGCAAAGAGCTCATCCTTGTAATGGAGAGCATTAGTGCATTCCAAACACAGTAGTCAAACACCAGCCTAACAAAAATCCATCCATCCATTATCCAACCCGCTATATCCTAACTGCAGGGTCACGGGGGTCTGCTGGAGCCAATCCCAGCCAACACAGGGTGCAAGGCAGGAAACAAACCCCGGGCAGGGCGCCAGGCCACCGCAGAGAACACACACACACACCCAGCACACACTAGGGTCAATTTAGAATTGCCAATGCACCTAACCTACATGTCTTTGGACTGTGGGAGAAAACCGGAGCACCCGGAGGAAACCCACACAGACATGGAGAGAACATGCAAACTCCATGCAGGGAGGACCCGGGAAGTGAACCCATGTCTCCTAACTGTGAGGCAGCAGCGCTACCACTGCGCCACCGTGCCGCCCCCCTAACAAAGACACTTAATTATTTTCCAAATGCACTTTTTTATTTTTGAAAAGCAGAGGGAATGGCAAAGACCAAAGATCTTTTCCAAGCTGTCGCTGATTGTTTAGTCTACTGGATTATAACCATTTTGAGGTGTCTGTCAGGATGCCCAAATTATAACAGCAATGAACAAAATCCTTGTATTGTAACCTTACCCTAAGATTGCTGAATGAGCTTTTCAGGTCTCTGCTCCTTTTTTATTATTTTTTTTAGGTTTCATTTCAGCACTCTTAATTTTTCATCTTGTTGGGATTCTTGTTGAACATTACTATAGCCACTGAAAATCCCATCTGCCTTTTTTCTTTTATTGGTTGCAGAATAGGAGATGTCTGCAAAATATAAAAATAATAAAGCTGACAATCTAGGGGAGACCATCCAGTCCATTAAGCTCACCCATTGGTCTATCAGAAAATGGGGATCAGATTTTCAGCGACTGTATAGCAAGGTTTAAAAGAATTTATCCAGCAATGATAAAACCATGACCACTGTATCATCTGGTAAGAAATCATAAAGGTGACTGCCAGCTTATGTACACATTTCGTAAGACAATAAATGGAAACCTCCGCAGATTTCTGTGCTTAAAATAAATATATACAGTATATTCCGCGTTTTGCAGATCCTACAGAATCAATGTGCATGATTCGATGTTTGATGAATGGTTCAATGTGGTGAAGCAAATCATCAAACTTAAATGCTGACAGGCAAATGTATTCTTGGTGCTTTTCTTCTTCTATTTCTCACATAGGCAAAACAAGCATCACATATTCCCAATCGTAATGATGCAATACATTGTGAAGGTCTCACATATCATCTGCTGTACAGAGTTCTTTTTTTTGCACCTTCACAACAGCATCAGAATGTACAGAAGCGTATTTGAGCCACAGAGAGACACTTCTCTTAGCCCCTTCTTTGCTTAGTGGACAGGGCCACCTGGGTGTTTTCTGGCACATTCCTTTGCCCGAACCTGCTTTGAAATGCTGTCACCAATGCTGTTAAGTCTCCCTGGTCCTCTGGGTGGATAACTGACAATGCGCTTCCTGCATCTCCCTCTAATGCCATGCACAAGTGCACTGCTGTTGTTTCCTTTTCCTGTTTATGGTGGTAAGCAGCCAGGCACAGATTCATGTGGTAAGTTTCCTACAACTTCTAACTGTTGTATCTGGGTAAATGAATCTCTTTGTGTGTAGCTGCAGTGGTAATGGTCTCTTGGCTGTTTACCCTTTTAGTTTGATGCTGCAATCAGTGTTCAATATCCCAGATCTCAGGTTCAGGACCCTCAATCAACTTAGAAGAGCCTAGCAAGTCCAGTTTGGGTCACTGCAGAATCTGACACTTTGCTGAAATGAAACTCTTCTTGTAACACTTCTGATACAAAAAAGTGCTGTGCAGTACTTGCCAGCACTGACCCAATGGGCTCAAACTAATTTTATGGTCTTTGAATTGCTTGCTATCCTTAAAAGGACAGCTAACTTTAAACCACACTAAATTAGAAAAACTTGCAACTTTACAGTCTTGAAGTTTATATAGGTACCCCTGCTGCTGGTGATAGATTGCCAGTTCTATGAGTGACCAACCTTCAGTGCCATTACAATATAAACATAATGAACAGTGAAACAAAAAGCTAACAAACAGTCCATAGTGTGTTTATGGTGCCTGTTGGCTAATCTTCTCCTTGACTAAGGAATCCAAAAGGAATCTCAGAGGCATCTTCTTAACTTATGTTTGTAAATAAATAAGGTACACAATAATGGCAGAACTCCTTCTTGTGGCTACAGCTGTCAATGCAATAGAGATTTGTTTTGCTAAATTCAAGAGATGTTATCCTTCTCCATACATCCATCCTCCAGATGGGATTAAGTTGCATTTCTGTATTAAGGGCCAGTGGGCACAGCCCACCAGATGTTATACAAAATAGGTAATAAGCTTCTCTCGTTAATTAAACTTGTTATTTTAATGTTTATAACAAACCTCAGCATTGTCTTCTTAAGCAATTTTCTATCATATGCTCAATGTAATAATTTATCTAGAAAAATATTTATTCTTATAGCATTGAAATTGACTTCGTGCCAGGTGCTGCCAGCCTGTTTCTGGTTAATGAAGCTGGACAAGTTGGTTCTGCAGTGTGCTAGGTTTTTATTTGGAGGTGAGCGTGTGCACATGGGTAACCTGAGGTTTACAGTTCAGCAATGGACACTGAAGGGTGCAGCCTCTCATTCTCAGTGTTAAAATGAGGGACATCTTTTCGTTCTTTGTTTTTTCAATCACGTTGACCATCCAGTCTGAGCTTTTGCCAGTCAAGGCTGAGTGGTGCACACCAGTAAAGAGGTAAGAAAAGTCTTTAAAGATAACCACAGTAATTTGGAAAAAAAGAGAAAGAATGTCAATAACAGAAATGTATCACTTACAAAACATTATGCTGATGGAGCTGAGTGGCATCTTGACTTGCACCCAGCAATGAAAAGGACTGCATAACAGTATTAAATCTGAATAGAAAAAAAAAATGGCAAGGAAGTCTTATGCAATGTACCATCCACTTAGTACAAAAGAAATCAACAGAATGATGCCCCTTGTTTCAATTAAGTGCAGTTTCATGCTGTGGAAATAACAGGAATCGTATTGTTTTTCAATTGTTTTCCAGGCTTGCACTATTCAACAGTCACTTGGCCGACAGTGGTTAGGAAGATGCTACCGGACAGCCTTAGAGTCATTTGTTCCAGTTGTGCAATAGGCATAGTCTGCATATTATTTTCATATTATTGTGGCTTGTTCTTTTCAACTTTAATGCCATGTGATTCTTTACTTTGTGGTATTGCTTTTTCAAATTAGGAAGTTCAAAGCTAATACATATACCTGGGCTTTGTGTGATTGTGAGGCTCTAGCTTTACTTAACGTTTCTATATTTTGTCAGTTGATTTTCATGTCAGAATGTATGACCATTATGCGATGTCAATAAAGACAGACCAGGCACCAGGATTCGTTTGTTTGATTTTTTTGTGATGTAAACTGTCCTTAGCAGACAAAGATGTGACTGAGTAAGGAACTGGAGTTGCTGTGATTGTGCAGACATCACATAGGCAGTGATCAGGCCCAGGTTTTGAACCTAGGACTTACGGGGTTGTGTCTGTCTGTCATATGACAACTTGTGATCTTGGTCTTAATCGAAAGCTTTTAACCTGCTAAGTGCTGGTAAAGGAAAAAAAATTGGGTAGCTGCAACCCCTGCAGAGTTACTGGGATTTGTGTCTTTCTTACGACAAACAACCTGAGTTGGTCTGCTGAGCAAGAAGAGCTTTGCTAAAGTCACTAATAGGAAGAAGAAGAAGGGCAGTGCAATCTGTTGAGTGCCAAGTACGGGATATACAATGCACATGCAACAAAGATAGAAAAATGCCTGCTCAAAAAGACCCATGCTTATGTCCTCAAAGCAAAGTGATCGTTATGGTCATGTAAAGTAAATATATTAAATACTCCTATACTCAGCTGTTAGCACTTTGATCATTATTGACAAAGGAGCTATCTCAAATCGTACTGGAAGGACAGGTTGTCCAAGAATGGTAAGACCGCAGATCTGGAGTGAGGATAAATGGAAGATAGAAACAATTGAAAACTGGCCAGCCTAAGTCACTTTTTAAGTAAAAAACTATCACATCTCATAAAGAGTTATGACAAGTTCAGTGAATTAATCCACGTTGCTGACTATCAGGGGTTGCATCATCCAGCTGATGCCAAAACTCGGCAACAGAAATGATTCTTCCCTTTTTGAACACTGTAAAGACAAGTCATTCTGAACATTGATGTCTTCAACTAGGAATCTTTGTATGCAACAGACTTGTAAACAGCATGTTTCTTTTGTGGGCAAGGTAAGCTGGACCTGCTATATTCAAATGTTAATGCCTTTGAATGTAAACCTGTGGTACATCTGGACAAGTCTCTCCATCTCACTGCTACCTACAAAGCCTGTTTTTTTCTTTGCTTGAGCGTCTGTAAAGTTTTAATTTCCCATTGGGGACAAAGTACTGTATATCTAATCTAATCTAAAATACAGTGCTACACACCATGATGGCATGAAAAAGAACTCCAGCGGCAACAGTTCCTAAGTGTTATGCCAAACACAGGAGGCAGAAAGAAAAACAGTGCCATCTGCTGAGCATGTTACTGATGGTCAGAAAAATTTAGTGTAATAAAAGCTCAAACCTCACAAATCCATCTATTGTTAATCTCCCAGAACACTCTACATACAGTATGTCTTCCAAATTAATAATTAAGTGTAAGTATTGTGTTTATTGATCATTGACCATGATGGAAGAACTCCGTAATAGGAAGAAGAAAAATGAAGAGCACAGACATCTGTTCAATGTCATGGGGGAACAAGTTTCTTCAGGCAGGATACAGAATGCAAGCAAGAGAACAAGACAGAAGTGCAAACCAACAAACAAGCACTACTTTGGAAAGTTGCATTACCAATGTGATCACTGTGAAATTGTATTTTTTCATGGTGAAAATCAAGCATGTTTTGCACAAATGGAAAACTTCAGCATGAAGTTGACTTTTATTTGAGTCAAGTTAAAACTGGTTAGAACGCAAAAAAAAGAAATAAAAACAACAAGAGGCCTGCAGAAGGCAGGTAAGTATCCATTGTTTTTACTATTCAGGCAGGTAAGTGTCCATTGTTTTTAATATTCATGCAGGTAAGTATCCATTGTTTTTACTATTCAGGCTTATCAATTTTTAAATAAATCTTTAAGTGAAAAAACTGATGACTGGACACACTGCAATCCCACCCAGGGTTGGTTCCTGCCTCCTTGCACCTGATACAGCCAGGATGGGTGCCAGATAACTATGATGACAATGGAAGACACAAATGCCAACAATGAATGGGTAAACAGCTGCATGTCCCTTCAAATATTTTTCACTGCTGATGAAATGTATGCCTGATTCAGCAATCTGTCAGCTCTTCCTAACAATTTTATGACTCTGTTGATCATAAATCAATATAGTGCTTTAATTTCAAATGAACTCCCTCCTTGCCAACAGACTGCTATGCCATTGCATTAATTATACTGAATTGATATTCTTTTGCCAGACTACAAAAAGTGGAGCAAGATTTGCATTCCGAGATAGTGTTCTGGGAAACGCAAATTAATTGTGTGTCTCTATTTAAAATGGCAAAGTGTTATTAAGCATTTAGGAAAAAATTAATAGAAAACGTTGCAGTTGTAAAACTTTGTCAAAGCACTGCACAGCATTCAAAATATGTCATTTCTAAAAAGAAAGCTGCTGCTAAGATTATTTCTCATGCACCACAATCTAAAAATTCAGCCTAACAAAATACTAAACATGATCAGTGATAAAACAAAACATTATTTATTTTTTCCTAGTATAAATTTGAAATGGTCTGGGAATAAATGGATTATGTGTTTCTAAACAAAGACTCTAATTCTATCAAGTTTTAATAAAATGCAGAAATTAAGCTTTACTACAAATCTTTATGCAAACAGCATCACAAACAGCTTTATGCAGCAGTCTGAAGTGGACATGCCATTATTAGTATTATGGTCAAAACTGTAAGGAAAACTTCGCTGTTGTCAGATAACATGAGATTGACAAAAGTGCCTCAGGGGCTAGAAGGTGCCCTCAGGCTTCAGGCATGTCACCTTAGCTGTAATACAAACAGTGCCTGAAATTTACTTCAAAAGGATTGTCCACTATTAGCAATGCTAATATGTGCTCCTGTTCACTCCAAGTGCCTCTGTAGTCTAAGGGGACATTCATGCCTTATATGTGGCATTTCAAAGCTCAGTTCGACTTGTTTGGTATAATGCTGCCTCTTATAAACACAAATATTGTGGCTTTGTCCTTTAGGGGGTGCTGTAATATAAAATGTCCTCTGACTACTGAGAATAATGAGGCAAGTTAATGGGATATACAGTAAGTCCTGCAGTGCGGACAATGCCTATGGGAAACTCCGGCCTACTTTTCAAATAGGGAAAATATGCTATATGTTATGTTATGTGCACTTTAGAAAGTTATACTCTAGATAAAAAAATAAATTCAAGTATACAATGCGGCTAGTATGTGCATCTGAACAGTGCACTCTGCTCTTGCAAATAAGTCACAGTCATTGCCTCACTGAATGTATTATATTCTTTACTGAAGCTGACAAACGGCTGTGACATGCATGAAGTTTCTCCACACATTTAAGGCATCATATATTTGAAGACTGTTGAAAACTCTACAGTTAAGGAGCCTGACACATTTATCTGGAGACTGCAGTTCACAAGCTGCCTCCCACTGGAGGCGTGGGAAAATTCCAGGGAAGGCCTTGACATTTCCTAAGCAAACCTCAATTATTTTATTTTAATATGTACATGTCTTAAATAAGTAAAGTTTGAGGAATTATATTTAAATAATTTGAAAATAATTAAACATTTTCCTGGGATTGTCTTTTTTTAGAGAGTTCCCATAAAGTCTGAAGGCTAGACAATGCAGTGAATGACTATGAAACTGGGATCATCCAGCGTGAAACGTGATTATGCATAAACCAAGAAATGCCAAACTGTTTGGGAGATCAAAAGTAAACCTGAATGCTCACCTACAGTTGCTGGGAAAGCAGCATGTTCTGGTCACTCCTTGACAAAAGGTGTCTCTAACTTTAGAATGGAATAAACAGTGGATGAAAATGATTAATAAAGACAGAAAACTGCAACTTCAAAAAGTGACGGGCAGAAGAATCTAATGAGTTAAACTTTATCAACACACTGGGAGACAGAAATGAATAACAAAACCAATAATGATTTGTGATACTTACTCTATTTAAAGGTTAACTTAAAACTATTAATGACTTTCAAACTCAAACTCATTAAATACTAGTGTCTATATTCATATTCTTTATTTAGTAACATATGATATTCGGAATGGTTAGAGATATACAGTTCCACTTGCACAGTTCTGAGGCAGTTTTTATGACAAACAATAACCCAAATATCCAGATAGTTAAATATAATGGTAAGAAGCTCTAGACTACACAATATTCTGCTGAAGGCGGCCGCTGCTGCTTTGCAGTAACAAGGTTTTGGGTTTACTTCCTGGGTCTTCCCTGCAGTGTGCTTTGAGTAGTGAGAAATGTGCTATATAAATGTACTTAATTATTAGTATTTTTATTATTAAGGAATAACTGAAATTATATGTACTGAGGACCTGGATATGAAGCATAAGATATAAGACAGAAACATGAAAAGTTCTTAAGTAGTAAACCTGACCAATTTTTTCCAAAACCAAGCTGAAAACTCGGAATTATAGGCAAATTAATGTAGTCAAAGAATCAAAAACCAGGAAGACTAAAGTTGAAAAATATACCATTAAATGTCAAAGGGAACATCCATCAGACTCAAATGAGGAGGAAGTATACAGTTCACCTTTTATACCCTCTTGCTGATGATGTCACAAGTTGCAACCTTCAACCCAATTGCCATAGCATATCCATAACAACTACACCACTAAGTGGAGGCACTCAAATGATGTCAGAGAAAGGATTCTAACAATATTAAAATGAAAGTGAAACACAAAATTGACATCAGAATTGGATTCAGAATCCTAAAAAAACTAACATTTAGAAATATGCCTTCAAACAGAGCATAATCATAATACACAGTGACTAACATGGCAGATATGCATGTAAGAAAATATTAGTGATAATACAGTATAAGCCAACTAATGCCATAGTCCTCTGTTACTCTGTTTTTTTTCTACCATCCAAAGACATGCATGTTAGGTTAATTTGCAACTCTAAATTAGTCTGGTATGACTGACCATTGGCATACCCTGCAATGGACAGCCCCCACCATTCAGAACTGAATCCTGTCTTGTGCTTTGTGTTGCTTACCCTGGTCTGAATGTGTGGGTCAAGGACAGCACACCCATTACCACATTTGTCAATGCCAATCAGTTGCCGGGCAACACATTATACTGTAATCACTTTATAGTTATAACAATTTATAGTACAGTCCAAATGCAAGCCATAGCGGTATCTGATTTATTCTTTTTCTCTTTTTTTAAATGTTGTTCTTTTTAAAAACTAGGGGGCAAAGCCACTTCGCGTCTCTGCCACACGCGTTGTGAAGGGGGAGGCTTAACAAACGCTAAGGACATGCGAATGGATCAGCTGCTGGCTTGCTGCTGTGTGTCGATCATTTAAAAGCCTGTACAGCAGCTGTCCTTTCGTCTCACTGCTTTGTCTTGCGGGATGTCAAAGTGTCTTCCGAGAAGATCACATCTCGACCCAAGTTTTTATTATTATAATAGAGAGATATTTGCTAATAAAATCTGTAAATAAAAAAATCATTGTTTTTGATATTTGGGATCAGGGTTTTAAAGTTTTCCTCTCTTTTCATATTAAATATACTTTCTTTGTTTCTTTTTTTTTTTCTTTGTTCAGGCTGCAAAACCTGCTTCTTTAGTTAGTAGCCAGGGCTAGTCTGGAGGTGAAGCTTCTTTGAGTTTTCTGAGCTGGGCAAATCATAATAACTGCTGCTATATTAAATATTACTACTGTTGTGTTCTGTTTTTTTGGATAGTGGCTGCTATCTCTTGCACCAACCATGCTGTTTATTGTTGTCATGTTTGCTGTAGATTACTTTTAATGGACTATTAGTGTGAGTTAATGGAAAGAAACCCAGGATAGCATTAGGATTTCTGCCTTCAAATCTACTTAACTTTTGAATTTGATTACTGCTTTTCTGCTTCTGTTATGGCTTCTTGGTGTATTTTGTTTCCTTTGTTTTTTGAACTTCCAACTGACACATATTTGTCTTCCCAAATTGTGCCTTTCACCTCATGATATTTTGCATTTAACAGAAATCTTTAGTTTGAGCACTTTGGTTATCCAGGATTTCACAACAGTGTTGCTATCTGAATTTTTTTTGGTGTCCTATAACACCCCTTGCACACTTGGCTAGCCTGGAAAGCATCACTGACTCATGTAAAGGACAATTAATACCGATATTTATGCTTTACTTTAAAAGATTTGGGAACTCGGCCGAATATTAAGCACCATATTACTCTGTACACTACACCAATGAAAGATAACACATTTACCACAATATCTTATGAAAAACAATAATATATTAAAGGAAACCAATTCAGTATTCTTGCAAGACAACAAAATAATGTATACCCTCTCCCTGACAACAGCATTACAGACCAAAACATAAAAAACAGAAACAGCAATAGCCAGAATGTGAAAAACTCTTCAATGAATTAGAAGCGTTCTGGAGCACTAAGTCCCCAGCAAAAGAATAAAGTTATTATCCTATCAGGAGTCTGACACAGTCTTTTGTATAGGCGTCCAAAGAGTGAGTAATGATGAGCAAACTCCACGGTGTTCACTTCACCTCAACTTCTGAGAAATCACAGAAGTGATTTGGCGAAATGCATTGAAGTCAATGGGGACTAACTGAACTAGATTTGACTGTATTATAATGGAGCAATCACCTTTTCAAACATCCCTGAGTGCTAGGGAACATCTGCCAACTATACTGGACTGATTATTGTGGCCAAAAAGGTGACCTGAGATGTGTGTCAGCAGTGCCAAACACTTCAGCGCTGTTCCTCCATGAGAACAAAGAAAGAACATAGTCAAAAACGCATAAACGTATATATCATCAAAACAAAATGGAAATGCCACAATCATAGTCAACATCCAGAAAAAATATGTAGATGGTTTTATTACAATTTACAGTTATTAATGGAATGAATTACTAATGTTAAGATTTCCCCTCTGACTTGTTACTATACATTTTTAAATGTTAAATATGCTGATAACATAGTGGAATGGAGCATCGGTTCATCTCAACTGCCTTTTAGGCAAGCTGCGAACTTAAAAGATAGGTAAGAGGGTGTAGAGGATCTGAAGGATACCTCACATCAGTAAAACCTGAAGGATACACTGAGGAATCTAAAGTGGAATATACAAATTATTTCTGTTCTCAGCTGGTAGCACATTGATTGCTGCCGCCTAAGAAGTTATGTTACACTTTATCAGAGGAGTAGTTTGTTGACAGGATTGTAGGTGCAAAGATCTGGAGCGAAGAAAAAAGTAAGGTGGAAGGGTTTCTGAACTGTCCTTCTGTCATATAATGAAGAATTTACATTAACTTTGGATGAACTGACACATCTCATGGCGATTCATGGCAAGTTCAGGTGTTGTGGCATTTTGGCTACTGCAAAGAGCAAGCTTAAACCTCTTTTTTGAGATGCTACTCTGGACAATCAGACAGAGTGGAAAAGACAGAAGAGGGTCTGGAAATTTATGTAAATAAGCAATGGTGTAAAAGCAAGCACTTAATAATTAAAATGTTTAAACCAGGTAATGAAATACTGACTGAATTTGTCCATGCTACTGCCTTGGGAAATAAGTTACAGTCACAGCTTTATGTAAGAGAGGGAAAGAGAAAGCCACTGCTAAAAAATGCGCATTACATCTCAGCTTTAGTGTGCTTGGAGGCTCATGGGAAACACTGAAGTCAGCTGGAAGAAGCTTCTATGGTCTAATGAGACCAAAATGGAGCTTTTTGGCCATCAGACTAAACTGCACATTATCAAAAACACACCATTGCCATCATGAGGCATGGTAGTGGAAACATTATGTTGTGTGGATGCTTCTCTGCAGCAGACCCTGGAAGGTTTGACAGGGCAGAGGATACAATTAATACAGTAAAATACAGAGAAATCCTGGAGGAAATGTGGCCACCAGGGGGCACTCCAGCTCCCCAAACACCCAACACAACACAGGCTCAGACACAAGTTTCAACAAACGAGGATTTTAGTGGTGTGAAATGCTTCCCCTAAGCATCTCCCACAGCACAAATACACAGTTACAATAAGCACAGTAGCACTCTCTGCTTCTCTGTTGTCTCTCCATCGTCTTCTCTCTTTCTCTCTCTGTCTCCTCCACTCCTCCAGCAAGCTTCAAGTGTTTTTACTCCTGACTCTGGCTCCTGGAGTTGTGGCAGGTGGCTCCTTTTAAGTAATCCCTGGAGTACTTCCAGTGTCCCAAAGGACTGGCTCAGAAGCACTTCAGAGCACTTCCAAGTGAAGCAGGAGTTCCTGCAACACCACCTGGCAGCACCCACGGAAAACAACAGGGCTGAGCCAAAGAACTCCAATTTCCATGATGCACTGTGGGAATCTGGGGCACCACTGCAACCTACGGGTGCTGCCATCAGGTGTTCCCAGGAGATACAATGCTCTGTGCATGCTGTCTCCCCCGAATCTTCCATTCTGAGCTAAGGACCACGTAAGGCTCCCAGCCGTCCCTTCACAACACGCAATCCTCATACAACCTGATATGCCACAGCAGTATGGCAAAGAAGGAGGAGGAAAAATGGCAGATGGACAAAGCTGTTAGAGAGAGAACTGTGCACACAGACTCAAGGCTGTCATGGCTGACAAAGGGGCATCAACTAAAAACTGACTTGAAAAGAGTGAATACTTTTATGTTCAGTTATTTTATGTTTCATATTTGTAATTCATTTACACCTTTTTGCAGAAATGTTTTAACTTTGACATTAAAATGTCTTTTTCTGTTGATCAAATGTAAAAAAAAAAAAACAAATGAAATCCACTGAGATTCAATGTTGAATAACAATCAAATGTGAAAACATCTTAAGGGTGAATACTTTTTATAGCCACTGTATATGCAAAATTAGATTCTAATAAATCCAAATCAAAATCAGTTAACTGGTTCTAGAGACATTTCTTGGGTATTACTCTGTGTTGTTCAAGACAAGCAGCATTTCTGTTTCAGCTTTTATAGTAGCTTTCTCAGTTGCTTAGCAACATGTTCTGTGGCTGGACCGCACGCTTGCTTTTCATCAATAATCAACTACAGCAAGCATGCCTCAGCTGCAACTCTAAACGAAGCTTCATTGTGCTTTCTGTACTTTTGACATTTACTGCGTTTCTCTGTGCAATAACCTCTACCTTTTGGTTCCTGACTCCTCTTCTTCTTTCGGCTGCTCCAGTTAGGGGTTGCCACAGCGGATCATCTTCTTCCATATCTTTCTGTCCTCTGCATCTTGTTCCGTTACACGTCTCCCCCCTCTTCTTCGGCCAACAGTAGCCCAATTTCCGCCAGCACCCTGTTGGCTAACAGTACTGGTGGTGGTCGTTGTTAACCTGGCGCTCGACCGATCCAGTATGGAAATTTGTATTGTTGTCCGCATATTGACTTGGCAAAATTTTATGCCCTTCCTGACGTAACCCTCCCCATTTATCCGGGCTTGGGACCGGCACGAAGAAACACACTGGTTTGTGCATCCCCTGTCCTGGAAACATTAAAGTTCTCAGTTTGTGGTTCCTGATCTTTATATCCTGTATCAACTTTAGCTTTCTGTGGTGGGCAGCTAATGCCAGGTAGTAATTTTTATATGGATACTCTACTGAAAGTGAAGGTTATTGTTACAGAAGGAAAAAAAATGCAGGCCTAGAAGTGGAAAGATTTCTGAAAGACTATACGAATTATAGCTGGCACAGATGGATGTCATGGTAGCATAAGACCATTTTTCATGTTACACATAATGGTCATTTGTCATCTAGTTAAGCCTCTGTCTGTCTTGACACCACAATTTCTTTTTAAATGTATAATGAGTGCTTTGAGTAGTGAGAAAAGCGCTATATAAATGTAAAGAATTATTATTATTATTAAGGAAGCACTGCACATGATGGCTTTTCAAGAACATACTTAACTTATGTGTACCGGCTCTAGAAAGTAGTACCAGACTTTCTGCATTGAGTTTCAATCTACCGTACTTGTTGTGTTTACATAATATAACAGGCTTAAAACAGCAGAGTCGAGCAGCTAGAAGTATTATAGTGTCAAATGCAAGCAGAAAGCAGCAGATAACTGCAAATGGAAGTAGCATAAGTTTATCTTCTCTCTTAGGCCTCTTTCACACATGTAGGCAATCCTCAAAAATGTACTTTTAAATTACTAGGTTAACAGTACATGTACAGTATGAGTAAAAGACAGCTCCATCCAAGTAAACTCTGGTAGTTTCCCAAGTCAAAAAATATTGTTGCCCTTTGCCTGATCAATCTCATAAAAATACTAGGCTCAGAATGCAAAATATCAAAAAAGCCTTATGTGTGATGCTCAACGCCAGAGACCTAATCATAAGACACATAATACAATATGGTGAACAAGACTGCGACTACTTGAAGAGTTATTAAAAACAAGAAGGAACATTTGTGTTTTTGCATGTATGTTTAACCATTTTAAAAATTTCTAGACAGTTTTTAAAGTGAATTTGTCCGTGCTGTGAATGTGAACATTGACAAACTCGGCCTCTATTTCATGCGATGGCATGCCTTTCGCTTAGAAGTTACTGAACAGAAGCATTTCCCTCCGGAAGTTAACAGTCATTTGTTCAGGCAGAGAGAAACAGGATTGAAATGAATGGAGGGCAGTGCTCATTTGGGAGAAAGAAGACTTTAGACAACTTTCTGGATGTATGTGTTAGGAACATCTGCAAAGTTTTTACTATTTTGAGAGAGAAAATGACTGGCAAATAAAGGAACTAAGAAATCAAGACAGCAGAATTGTGTCCATTCATCCATTTTCTGCTGCTTATCCAGGTTAGGGCCCTGGGAGGTGCAGTCTAAGCAAAGATGCCCAGACAGCCCTTTTCCCTGACACCTCCACCAACTCCAGAAAGAGATATAATCTCTCCAGTGTGTCCAGGGTCTGCTTCAAGGTCTCCTCCTGGTTGATGATACCTGAGACACCTCCCTATGGAGCCATCCTAATCAGATGCCCAAACCATCTCAACTAGCTCCTTTCGATGCAGAGGAGCAGCAGCTCTACTTTGAACTCCTCACTAATGTCAGCACTCCTTATCCTATCTCTTAGGCTGAACTCAAACACCCTGCAAAGAAAAGTCATTTCTTTCCCTTGTATCTGTGATCTAGCTCTTTCGCTTACTACCCTCATTTTGTGACCATAGGTAAGGTTAGAAACAAAAACTGACAGGTAAATCGAGAGCATTGCCTTGCAGCTCAGCTCTCTTTTCAACATGACTGACTGGTATAATTTCCACGTGACTGCAGATGATGCTCTGATCCGACTGTTGATCTCCCGCTCCCTTCTTCTGTCACTCATGAACAAGATCCCGAGATACCTGAACTCGTTTGCTTGAGGCAGCACCTCATTCCCAACCTTAAAGGGCACTCCAAACTTTTCTGGAAGAGAACCATAGCCTCGAACATAGAGGTGCTGATCCCCAACTCGGCTGCTTCATACATGTCAGAAAACTGCCTCAGTGCACGTCTAAAGACTGAAGATTTCAGCAGGACCACATCATCTGTAAAAAAACAGAGATACAATCCTGAGCTCCTTTGCCATGCCTAAAAATTCTCTGCATAAAAATTACAAACAGAATTGGTGTTAAAAATCAGCCCTGGAGGAGAGCCACGACCACCAAGAATGAGTCTGACTTACTGCTAGGAATGCATATTGAGCAGCCTATGCCCAAAGTTCCCCTACATGACGCCCCAAGGGATGCAGTCGTATGCCTTTTCCAAGACCACAAAACACATGTAGACTAGTTGGGCATACTCCCATGAATCCTCTAGAATCGTTGCAAGAGTAAAAAGCTGGTCCAATGTTCCACAACCAGAAGGCTGGAACACATCTTCATAGGGAGGCTGAGGAGTGTGACCTTCTAAAGTTGGAACACACCCTTTCTTCCCCATTTTTAAAAATGGGGACCACCACCCCAGTTTGCCAACCTAGAGTCACTGTCTCCGACCTCCACGAAATGTTGAAGAAACATGTCAGACAAGAATAGATAACAACATCCAGAACCTTTAAAATCTCAGGATGAATAATATCCACCCACAGAGCCTAGCTACCGAGGAGTTTTTTTAACTACATCAGTGACCACAGCTCTATTGAAGGGTAAGTCCTCCACTGAGTCCCCTGGCTCTGCTTCCTCAAAGGAAGGCATGCTGGTGGGATTTAGGAGGTTCTTGAAGTATTCCTTCCACCGCTCAACTGTATCATTGGGTGAGGTAAGCAGCACTCCATACCTGTTACATGGGTGAAGCCCTGCTTCTCCCTCCTGAGTCACATAACAGTGTTTTGGAATTACTTCAAGGGTGACTGAAAGTCATTTTCCATTGTCTTGCTGAAATTCTTCCACATCTGAGCTTTTTCTTCCACAACTGCGCACTCCGTTTGGCCTGTCGGTACCTGTCAACTCCCTCTGAAGTCCCTCAAGATAACCAAGCTTGAAAGACATCTTTCTTCAGTCTAATGGCACCCTTTACCGCTGGTGTACACCAGATCTGGGGATTACCACTGAAACAGGCACCAATGACCTTACAACCACAGCTATGTACAGCAACCTCAGCAAAGAAGGCATGGAACATGACCCATTCGTGCTCAATGTTCCCCAGAGTCCAATGGCTCTGCTTCCTCAAAGGAAGGCATGTTGGTGGAATTTAGGAAGTCCTTGAAGTGCTCCTTCCGCTATCTGACCATATCAGCAGGTGAGGTAAGCAGCACTCCATCGCTGTTATAAACAGTATTGGTGAAGCCCTGCTTTTCCCTCCTGAGTCACAAGACAGTTTTTCAGAATTACTTCAAGGCTGACTGAAAGTCATTTTCCATTGCCTCATTGAACTTCTTCCACATCCAAGTGTTTGCCTCCATAACTGCCATCATCACACTCTGTACCTGTCAATAGCCTCTGGAGTTCCACAAGACAACCAAGCTCGAAAGGCCTAGTTTTTCTGTCTGATGCCTCCCTTTACCACTGGCATCCACCATCATGTTCGGGGACTACTGCTACAACAGGCACCAATGACCTTATAGCCACAGCTCTGCACAGCCACCTCAGCAAAGGAGGCATGGAACATGGCCCATTTGGGTTCAATATCCCCAGCCTCCCTCGGAATGTAAGAGAAATTTGTCCAGAGATGCAAGTAGAAATATTTCTGAAGGTGGAGGCATCAGTCACACATCCCCAACACACCTTCACTATATGTTCAGGTCTGCCTGGCTGTCCAATATCTTCCCTTGCCATCTGTTCCAACTAACAACAAGATGGTCATTAGTTGATCAGTGAGTAAGTGGTTGTGAGCTACAAGGCAGAAAATTTTAAAATTTATTATGGAGTTAATATATTTTTTTGGGAAATGCATGATCTTTATTATTTTGCGTTACTATAATCACTTTTTTGTTTTGTATGTAAGTGTCACCAGTTCCTAGTTGGCATAGTTTCAGAGGTTGCAGCATTGACATCAATGATGCAACGCTTTAAATAATACCCTGATGCATATCTCCTCATCCAATATTTTGTTAACATTAAAGCCCTTTAATGTGATTCTGTTTAGCTTCTTTGGCTCTTGAATTCTTTTTTTTTGATTTCCTGTTTGACTTTGTTTCTGGTTTGTGTTTCAGCATTGGTGCCCATAATATTGGCTTCCTGGTTTTTGACCATTTTTAGGATTCTGACTTTATCTCCTGGTTCAACTCTATAACTTACACTACTGTGTTGCATGCAGACAGTACATCTGGGAAGTCAGAACATCTTTCCTCAAGGCCAAAAACAAAATCAAATTCTAACTTTAAAAAAAAACAAAACAAAGAGAAGTTAATACAAAAATAACAAAGAGAATCCCTAATCTGAACTTGACTTCTAGTTTTGATGTTTCAATAAATGCATGGCATCATCATTTATACTCACAACAAACTGGTTTAACCCATGTCTGTGGTGCTATTGGGCCACGAGAGAGTGGCTGACCATGCAATCAACCACAAAATGGCCATGGCCATTTAAAAATGCAAAATCAAAAACCAAAAAATTTTTGAAGTGATAATGTTATAAAAATAATAACAATAAAAATAACAGTCAAAACAATATTAAGCCTAACAATCAAGTGCAGAATTAAGATTCTACGTAAACTCACAAATCCTGATAGTATTAATGCACAACCTTGAATTCTCCTTACTTTATATTTGGCTCTGCTGTTGTTCACTTTTGCATTCATAGTTTTTGATTCTTAGTACAAATTCTCTTTGAGACAAAAATAACTGTAACGTTACAGGATTCCAGGATTTCCACTTCTTACCTGTGAAAACCATCAATAGTGGGAAATTATGTGATGTTCTTGATAATGTGGAAAGAGCGAATTACTACATTCTGGGAATCATTACGCGGGCAGTGTTTTGAGTTATTTTGTGTAAAGGTTGCCTAGATGTAAACACCCATTAAATGTATTCCTGATGTAAATACTTGCAACTTTCACTTGACTTCTGAGAAAACATGCAGTAAACTGGATTTTCACCTCAGTGTGGGTTTTCTTACTTGTTCAAATAATCCAAAATAAACATGCACTTCTTAAATTGTACGGAAAAATTCAACTATAGTGAAATATGAAGGATGTGGTGAACTGAAAAAATGTTATAGTTTTGCTGCCTAGTCATCAAAGTGTGTCCATAACATAAGAAGCGTGGTCAGAGACAGTTGATCTGTAGACAAGCACCATTTGCTTTTCAGTGAAAATTACATAATCAGTGTTGCATTCTAAAGATTTCTCTCATTTGATCTGACACATACAGTGCTACATAAAAACTGCCTGCTTGGTAAAGCCGTTCACAGTTTAGAAACAGCTCAGTTCAGATCATAACATTTATCACTACTGTGCGGAGTATGCGCACACTTTCAACATTTCTGGCTGACAGAATGTCCTCTTTCTTTACAATGTGGCTCGTCATTTGATTATGATGTCTATACTGTATATGTTTAAGTTGCACTTTAAAGTCACCATCAAGACCCAGTATACACTTATGGTGAGGAGCCCACAATTAAAAAAATAATTTATTAGGCCTGCAGTAGATGCTATTGTGATAATGGGAGGTTTGCTTTCAGACACACATAGATTAGTTTGTGGGTAAACCACTACTGTATCTTTCTTGTGTGCTATATAAGATGAAGGGCAACAAAGAGTTTAGAGTTTGCAGATTAGATTAGTCTTTCTTTACTGTCAACACCACATGTTGGCAAACAAGATTGGCTCACATTTTCTATCTCCAGCACCTTTTCTAGTTCATTCTATTGAGTGCTTAGAGACAGATATTTGAAGCGTATGTGGTAACACCAGACCTGAGGGATGTGTCTGATGCTCACAAACACACCTTCATGCTCCTCTGGTTAGGTGTAAAAGGTTTACTCTGATGTGTTTAACGAACTGATTGAAATTTCACATGAATAGATGGTGTAACAAGTGGCAGAGATTTAAACAGATTATAGTCAACAAGTCATTAAAGTTGTTAACTCAGTTGTCATATGCCTTTTATATTTCAACTAGCCAACCCGCGGCGTAGTATGCGCCGCATAATTATTTATTGATGGGTGAACACTTTCTGAAAGACACAGTTGTCCAAATGGGGTGGGTTTGAGAATACGACTGTGAGTGAATGAAAAGATGGAACTCTGGAGAGAGCAACATACAATTGTCCATGTCTGAAAACTGGTTTTGGCAGATACAGGCATATCTTTTTGAAAGTTTGTCCCTGCGCCTTATTAATTGTCATTGCAAAGGCCAATCTAACAGGAAATTGTCTGCGTGTAACAGTAAAAGGAAAATTTGAATCTGATGGGGTCAGGGAAATCCGGGGAATATGGACAGTTTGTGAGGTAGCAGTTGCGATTGTTTTACACTCTAGTACATTGCAGTGAATGCTGGTAACAGTCAGTCTAGTGCCTTTACAGAAACTTCTTGCTGGCATGAGGTTTCTGAGAAGCAAGACGACTGAACCAATTTTAATTTTGAGTTTATGCGGAGGCATGCCAGTGGGAGTAAGACTGCTAAGAAATTCTTCGGGGAATGAAAGTTGGTGTGCGGGATCGTCTGTGGCGATGGAGTCAACGCTGGTAAAAGTTATTTCGTCGGTAGGGATAAGTTTCAGTACCTGTTCATTAAGGTGTAGCGAGTCTTCGTTGGTGACACTTAATAAAGCTCGCGTACTGAGTTGTTCCGGAGTCACAGCTGAGAAGTCGATGTCGCCACATAGTTGTTGAATGAGATCAGAAATAAAACCGAAAAGAACAATGAAAAGTCAACGTGGCTCAGAGGTGCATGTGGACTGTAGCAGAGACGAAAGCGACTGAGGCAGTGTTTGGTGAGGTGCTGCATGCCTCGAGAGCGAGGATGGACTCGGGAGGAGGGTTAGAGTTGGTGGGCGGGGCTCTGTCGTGCATATCCCATGGTCTCTGTCTTGCATGCCATAGTCGGCTGCTTAGTGAATTGTTGGTGGGCGGGGCTCTGTGAGTTGGCGGGCGTGGCTCTGTCTTGCGTGCGCATTGCTTGCCATGGACTTAGTGAATTATATACTGTATATAGATATGTTAGCAGGACAAAACCATACACAAAGTCAAAGTGAAATGCTACTCACAGCTATTAATGTCATAATGTACCAAGGATATACCAAAGCCAAAGTCAAAATGTAATGATATTCAAACCCAGTGACTTGTTTCTGAAAGAAGCTTAGCTTTTTTTGTGTGTTTGTGTTACTCCACGATTCATGAAAGCACACGGCAGTTTGGTTGGTCTATGGCAAGGACGCTTCCCATCAGTCTTTACCTCCAATGGAGCTACTTTTGTGAAGGTTCCGTATCTAACCCTTTCCTTTTTAGCTGCATTTGAGCAGGAAGGTAGGGAATGATAGAAGTGCGAGGTGATCTAATGCTGATTATGAAACAGAAGACATAGTCCAAGACAGTGGAGCTTGAATCTTGAGTATCTAGTTAGACAGCTTTGTCAACTTCCTACTCTCCAGCCTTTGGCTCAAGTGAAATTTTATGGAGAGGTGCACAAAGTTCCACAATGACAAAGGTTTCTGTGATCTATGATTTGTACTCATTGAGGCCTGAAGTTTTCCCAGTGGCCTCTGTTATGTCCAAAGTCTACATAGACATCCGTTGTTCTTTGTGTGCTCATTAAGGTCTATCATATGCTATCACCATAGGCATTGATCCAGTTTCTCTCACGATTTTCAGTCATTTCTTTTCAAGTTGGGTCTGAAATGCATTTAATGTAATATAATTTTTTTTTCCTGCCACCCACACACAAACAGTGTAAAGCATTGTAATCAGATTTTAAAGAATCATACTTCTGCCCATTTAACCCAGAAGTTTCTATTTCACACAGTGCTTCCAGTCAGTAACTCCTCTCCACTACTGAGCAACCTGACACTCCAGCATAGCCATTGTTCCAGCTGAATAGATAGAACTTATGGAGCCTGGTGTCCTTTGATACAGGTATCAAAAAAGATGCACTGAGTGGACACCCCCATGCTGTAACACAGAGTTTTCTCTAATTTTAGAACATAAGACACTGCATGTGCTGGTGCACCTATACTATAGCTCTATCTGTGGAAACATGACTGCATTTGCAAGACATTACATCTACTTGAGGGAAGTTGGAGGCAGAAATACTGTTGAATATACAAGTTCTGTTCCTATAAATAATTTGTACTATTTAATTGCTCCTCTTTGAAATGTTAAATTGTTTCCTTACCCTGCCCTGTTGTTTATTTACTTCTAGACTAATGCACTATGACATATAAATTAAATTGTTTTGGTAAAAGAAAGACAATGAAATGATGCAATATTGACAATTAAGTCAGTTGTGTCAATTCATTCTAAGTTTTTCATAGTAATCATTCTAAATTCTTAGTACAGTTTCTTCTTTTCTGAATTTAAGCTTTGCTTTTAGCAAGCCTTGTGATCCTATGTGTCATCAAGTTATCATTTAGATCCATAAATAAAGCTCTCTACAACATAAAAACAAGACAAGGCTTAGACAGTTGCAAGGCAACAGAAGGGTAATTTCATTGAGCCTACTGCTATGTTTTTCATGACTCATTTGTTGATATAAACCAAGAAAGAATGGAGCTATTGTACAGCAGATGACAAGCAGATAGAGAGAGCTGCTGAAAGGAAATGACAGCTCAGATTTAGACAAATCTGGCACTGAAGTATCAGTTAAAAGTGCTGCTGGTGAGACACAAATAACATAAATGAACTTTAACGTTTCACAATTTAACAATGTCATATTCTAGAAGTTGTGCAGACTTTAATTGTTTATAAGCAAAATTATCCTACACTACTCTTCATACCCTTTGATGTATTATCCAGCATTTTTTATACATTTGGGTTAATTTCATATGGAGGACAAGTCCAGAGAAGGATGTCTTTGAGTTGTGCAACACCCTTGTGAGACCACATCTTAAATACGATGTACATGCTGAATAAAAGAGAATAACTAAATTACAGTCCAGGTCAAGAGAAGAAATACTAAAGGTGATCCAGAATCAAATGGTATGTTAGGAGGAAGGACTTAAGGCAGGCATGTCAAACTCACTACCATTGGTGGGCCGCTTCGACTGCCATACGTGCGTCAGCGGGCCGTACTGTAACAAATACTATTATACTATTATACAAAGTTACTGTAGCTTTCTTTCCAATACTGAAAACTTTAAAAAATGTAACACTTAAAGTTTAAAGTTTAAAGAAAAGCAATTTATTTCCATGCAGTCTCCATACAACAGTGTAGAATTAGAGTCTTAACCTCTTAGCTAGGTCCTTATTATATTACTAGGCTCACCTGCCTTTTAAGGCGACCGACATTTATCCTCAATTTGTGTGCGCTCCATGTATACATCAGGCATGTAAGTGTAGGGAATGAGAACATCAAAGTGCCCATTCATAACATCTTTCGGAAAACCTAAGTTTTTTTATCCCCTCGAGTGCCTGTCCAAACTTGGAGTGTAGGACTCCATAATAAAATACTTGAAACTCATAGGGGAACAACTCTCCCGCTGCCATTAGCTCAGAAATGGTACCATAAGTTTGAGTCTTTGACATTTCAGTGAGATACTGAAGCTCATTTGTATAAGAGATTCCTGACGGCATCATTGTAAATGGCTGAAACCTTGACAAATTACTTAAAACATGTTGTACAATGTCAGCCCGAATCTGTACCGCTAAAGACGGTGTTTCATGCACTAAATAAGCTATAGATGAGAATAAGCAAGCACCATCTCCCCTGATATTTACTACGCGGTGAGGCATTTGTACTCCATCAACATTAATTATTTCCAGAGACATAATTTTGTCTATTTTTCCAGCGCATCGCGCACAAAAGCAAGGGAACGATGGGAGCACCAGAACTCTGCTCACATCACGTCGCTTCGTACCGCAAGCCGCAAGTAGTAAGTCTGTGATAAGCGGAATACCACTACGCTTTGCACTCACGGGACGGAAGCACAATCCCGACCGCTTTTATATAGTGTCTTGATGATTGATATTCATTATATTATATTCATTGCTTATATACGAGCCTTACAGTGTGAGATTTATTTCTTTTGTCCCGACACTTGGCATCTCTTTTTAGTAACCAGTTCGTCAATATCAGGCTTGAAATCTTGTGCAGCTGCAACTTTTATGAGGGATGAAAAGTGCTCGACGGTAAGTCTTGAGCGATGTGGTGTTTTGGTAGCTTTCATTAACAAAAACAATTGCTCACAAAGGTAAGTGCTTCCGAACATTGACAGTACTCTCGATGCCAACTTACGGATCTGCACATACGAGGGTGGCAGGTAAGCATACAAGCCTGGCACACCAACTTCGTTGTATTTTGCCTTCAGAATAGAATCTGACTGCAGTTCAATCAATTCCATTTGGATATTCTCAGGCGCATTCTCAACGTTGTAAGAGAACAGCGCAATGCCCTGTTTGTGTGAACTGAAATCACGAAAATGCTCACTGAATTCATTGCTCAGTAATTCAAGTTGGAAAACAAATCCTTCAAAAATCAAATTTTACTTTACTAAGTTTACTTCAAATTTTATATTGTAAAATAAGCCGATATGTAAAAAGCCACCTGACCTACAATAATTTTACAAACTCAAAATCACAAAAATATGTTAATAAACAACTCACCAACTTCTCGCGTCCACTTCAGATCTTCAGCTGTAGTCTGCACTAACTGTTCGTTACAATACTAGCACAAAATTACATGAAAACTAGAGCAAAAAACGTGAAAATATGCGGGCTATTACTACTCGTGATGGTCAGTTCTGCCCAGTGGCCAGTCTCAGCAGCCCAGTCAATAGTGTAGCCTTAGCAGGGGCAGCTCTAGGCTCGTGGCGGCCCTGGGCAGAGAAAGAATCGGTGGCCCCTTTGCCTGGCAATGTCAATACGGTATCTTATGCACGGCGGATGGCCACATCCGCTGCGGACACTGCATAGCCGCCTCGTGCTCATGACACGCTTCTATATACGCGTGTCCATAACTTGAAAACCAAGTGGCGGCCCATGATATTCTCATTACGGCAGAACGTTATAATACTACATATAGCTGACTGCTCTGACTCCAGCAACATTTGTAAATACAGCATACTAATTAACAAGAAACAGAATGTTTTTCGGCCACATTGCCGTCAGCTGTGTCGTTATTTTCTCTTTCTGTTTTATATTCAACAGATATTGGCGTGGCGGCCCCTGGGATTTGGCGACACTGTGCAGGTGCACAGTTTGCACATGCCTAAGGCCACCCCTGCTGCAGCCTAGCACTTCAGTTGTGACGCTGCGGCTCATTAACTTTGTTAAGGCTCGTGGCTATACTAGCAGATGACGTTTCCGGTACCGTAATGCCATGAGAAAAACGCGCTTTTGTCAGAAGGCAGAAGTAAGAAAAGTCAATAAGTAACACCGAAGATGCAGAATGATTCAATCACAAACGATAGTAATCATTTTGTACAAGTTCAGTGCTAACTAGGATCTGTCATGCGGGCCGCACAGATTTCTGTTGCGGGCCGCATGCGGCCCGGGGGCCGCGTGTTTGACATGCCTGACTTAAGGAGTTTAATCTTTTCAGCTTGGGTAAATGGAGACACTGGGCCATGGAAGGGTGTGCTGAATATAGAAAGTCCTGTGTTACAAATAACTTCTAACAGTCTAATTATTCATTTTTTGAAATGTTAAACAGTCTTCTTAACCTAACCTGTGTGTTCCAACACAGTCTTAATAACACTAAGCCGATGTTCAGCTGCTAGTCAACATCTTCAGGAATACCAACCACACAAACATCAAGAGACCATTCAGGCACCAAACTGGTGACCTCTTAGGTATGCATTGGACGTCTCTCTGACTCTTTTTACTTTACTGGATGTTATTTGTTTCAGTTTTAGTCTTTATAAATAGATTATTGTTGTGGTAGTGATATCATCATATTGTTCTTTCATGTGGTTGTTTTTTGTGAGCTTTTTGTTATCTTGTTTGTAGCAATGGCATCATGGTTCTGGTGCTTTGTTACACATGCTGTCATTAGGTTGCCACTACATAAGATATCTGTACAATGAAAAAGGCATCAGAATATTAAGACTTTTGATTATATAAATAAAGAAATAATTACAGTGCTATTACAGTTTTGAATCTTTCGTTTACTGGTAATCTCATGCCGAGCCTTTTCAGAAAGACTCTGCTCACCTCTTAACTAGTGTTTGGGAACTTTAACAAATTCTGTGAAATGCATTGAAGTCAATGGGGAAGGAGGAACTGAACTCTTTTTGAGTGGATTATAATGGTGTGATGGTCTTTTGAAATGTCCTCAAAGGCTACAGAAAGATCTGTCAACTTTGTTGGACCGATTATTGTGGCCAAACATGTGACCTGAGTGGTGACACAGCAGTGCTATTCACTGCAACACCATGCATCTCTGAGATAAAATTAATAGAATTAAGTATGAGAAATATTCACTAAGGCTTGCTTCCACAGATTCAATAGTAGGTACTCACCTCTCTCAAACCGAAAAGTACAGTTTGTTTTTCTTTCCCTGATGCATTTATTCTCTCACTGCCACTTCTACCAAATATAAGTACAACACTAAAGCATGTAGATTCTTCACTCCTTTCTGATTGCATCAACTGCATAGATCTCTGGGTAATATTATTAAAAGGGTAGATACGCTCAGGTCACATATACTGTAAGTCCATACAAGGAGACATTCATTTTAGGACAGGAACAGGTTGGCATATTTCCTGTTTCCTTCTATGTGTGCATTTTATGTTTAAATATACTGTATTAGCAAATTTTCAGATAGTTTTTAGCCCATCACTAGTATCAGCATTATACACTTGGGAGGGGCTGGACCATGCAACATTGACTGCTAGAGCTCTGTCATGTCACAGCGGCCTTACACATGAAGTGCTGGGAAAACATTTGCCTAGGCCGGCCGCACTGCAAATTTTCAGGAAAATATTCAGTGAGCACAGTATATTCACTGTGAAAAAATGCTTTGATGAATTTCGTTGATCAACACCAGTCTGATTGAACTTTTCACCTATTCAAATTGAACACAACAGTGAACAGGTTGAAAATCAAACCCTGGTCCCAGGCCCAAAGAATGTAAATCAACAATAAAGCATTTCAGCTAAGTAGGAGTATGAAACTTTATATAAAACTGAATTTGTGTTTGTTTGGCATTTAAATCCACACTGTTGAACTAGACACTGCCAAATTTTGCACGTATTACTCAGAAGACCAGAGGCTATGCTTTGTTTTGAAAGTTTTCTTCTGGGGAAATTTATTTAGTGAATGCAATTTATTAGGGAAGTGTCTATAGGAACTTGGCATGGGTATGAAAAATTCAGTTTAGTCAGTGAAGTTTTGGTTAGGGCCTAACATTTTTTCCCTGGAGAATTTATTATGTGACCACACCTGTACTTTATTCAGTTGAGGGCAGTAAAACTACAAGAAAGAGTAGCACCTAGCATCAGTCAAAAATTTTAAAGTATTTTAGATCAGGCACTCTTCTAGTGACCCTCCAAGCCAGAATGATGGCAAGGTGGACAAATCAAAAAATAAAAATTATTGACAAATGAAGTACACAGAGAGGCATGAATATAGGGAGAACATAAAAATATAAACTGAACAACAAACCATATAGCCTATCATTTACCAGATAGGGTGACTTGCAAGACTTGCCCACCTTTACCTACCTCCTATCTCAGTGGAGCTTTTTCCCCTATTCATCTGCTAATTTTAAAATTCAATGTTCATCTGCTGAGAGGTGGCTTTAAACCCCCTCCATGAGCTACTCTTAGCTACATTCATGATCAGGAATGGGTCTGCTGTTCAGAAAGATTTGTGGGTGTCCTTGTGACTGGGTTTTACTGACATGTCATTTCGCACAGGAATAATTTAACCTAGGGTTATTTTTTACAGAAAATAAAAATCTTTGTCATTTTTACTGAGACATGAACATGCAGTGTGTAAAAACTTTCTGACATAAGCGATATGGGCAGGACTAAAATACAGAGGTCACACAGTAAAAATTACTTTACTCCATCTCTTTGTGTAAAACTAATCCTGTCCAAAAAGGGCTTTAGTGTTGGTTAGCTATTTTATCAAGTAGGCTCTACCTGTAGGATTGCGTATTTGTTTTCGTCTTCACTTTGAATTTGAATTGATTTCTGGTTAGCTGGTTTTGTTTTCATTTTAGGATTTTTTTCCTTTTACTGTCTCGGACCATGTTTATGATTTCCTGGTATTTTGGTCATAACAGTAATTTTCAGGCACTCCAATGAGTCCTTAACACCTTACCACCCATATTGGCATGCTGGTTTGCATCTCCACTGATAGTGTACGTTTCTTCTTGCACTTACAGGGCTCTGGGGCCTGCATCCCAATTCTGTCAGACAAACCCTTGCCAACTGAACATCATGCCAGTTAACTTTTGAAGTGCATAGTGTCACTTGCAAGCTGCTAACTGATTTTTATTGTTTAGTGCACACAGGAACTTTTTAAAAACCTAAGAGGACAAAACCTATATAGTGGTTAGTCCTTAAAATGTTTACTAAAGTAATTAAAAGTATTACTTTTTTTGTATGAGGGTCTTAGCTGCAGCAGGTTGTCTAGACATGCGGATTAGTGATCATAGCTGATGTAATCGTCAATATTCAGGACAAAGCATGACTTTTCCCTTAATCTAGAGCATTACAAATTTGTTTCATTTTTCATGGACATGTGTACCCACCAGTTCCTGGGAAGCATTATCCACTTTGTGTGGATTTAATGAATTATGTATACTATCTTGTCAGTCACAAACATGTGGTATGAAAACTGGACTGGTGCCCTGTGTAGGGACAGTTCTTGTCTGATGACGAGTGTTGTCTATGCTCCAGAGCCCTACAACCCTGAAATTGGATTAAGTAGATGGATGGATGGATTTTAGTAACGCTGATTCTCTTCTTTCACTTCACAGAAAATGTCATCATGCTTTTCCAAGGTAATTTTCTCTGATTTGTACTCTCACTCCTGTGGTGAGCTGGTGCCTGCCCAGAGTTTGTTCCTGCCTTGTGCCCTGTGTTGGCTGGGATTGGCTCCAGCAGACACCGTGACCCTGTGTTAGGATATATCGGGTTGGAAAATGACTGACTGACTGACTGTACCCTCACTCTTTTCTTGATCCTTCACTGGCTTGGACACTGGATGTGTACCATGTGCTCTCACAAACTAACATTCCATTCCTCTATTGGCATGAAAGATGGCCCCATCCAGCATTAATAAGCAGTTGTTGGACCAAGCCACTAGGGAATGTGTTTTTATAATTAGTAAAGAAAAGACGTTGAAGAAAGTTAGTTCAATAGTACAAGATTTTGGACATTGCAGTTTTATCTGAGACATTATAAATCTTGGCATCTTGTTGCTTAATTTTTGGAAGTGTGCTTTTTATGTGTTTAATATTGGCAGGAAATATGTTATGGAAAGAGTGTAGTGCTGTGTGGAAGGGCAGTTAAATGATATTCACTTTAATATTTTATCCTGCCTATTTATTCTTATTTTCCCAGTCCTTTTCTACTGATGAACAGTACCAGGCACACAATTTGCTCTCTTTCTGTAAGTTAATAATTAAGAGCTCAGCTAGAAAGGAAATCCACAGCAAACATTCCAGTTATGTAGGAGGGGTGGGTGATCCTATTCTGCTGCAGGCTTTCATTTCAATGCAATTCTTCATTAAAAATCTATTCACCTGATTTACTGCACATGCCATTTCATTAGATATTCTGCTCACACCACCTTTTATCATTCTGCTGTATCAGGAAATTCTTCCAGACTAAATTTTACTTTCTTGAATCAATCTGTAAAATGGAAAGGGGAGAAGCAATTTAACTCAACTTTTCCTTATTTTTTTCTCAAAGTATTTTGTGCACCTGGTCATTATTGAGTTTGCACAGTCTCCCTCTATCTGCACGGGCTTTTCTCCAAGTGTTCCAGTTTTACTTCCACAACAATACAACTTCCTTAACTAAAAAGGCTCAGCTGAGACTACACTTTTTATGGTGACTAATGCAAGCAAACCTCCCACTTCCCATTCTTACCATGTGTTACAGAGGCATCATAGAGTTCTGACCAGCTGCACCATGGTCTGGTACAGAAACTGCAACATGTCCAACCACTAGAGAGCTGCAGAGAAAATTGAGGTCAGTGGAGAATGACCCATTGCTGCATCCGCAAGATCTGCTGGATTGTGCAGGACTCTTCTCACTCCTCTCAAGGATTCTTCATTCTTTTGTCATCTGGAAAAAGATACTACATCACCAGAGCCTGATCTGTCAGTTTATGTGACAGTCCCCCCCCACCACCCTGGGCTGTCAGGCTACTTAACACAATGTGGCCCCTCCAGGATCTTCCACCCAACCTTAACATCTTAGATAATGATCTGTTGCTCCAGTTTATACACGTCACTTTATCCATCATCTCAGAAGATCATTCAATGCACTGATCTATAGAACTTCCATTTAAGTTAACATCTGTGCAACTGTACTGGGATGTTGCCTGTTTACACAGTATACTGCATGGTTTTGCCTGCTTGTGCACACTTTCTTGTCTTTTTTACACTATGTGTACACCAACAGTCCTGATCTTCATCATTTCGTCTTTCTGTATACTTGTATATGGATGTGAAATAAAGTTTACTTTGGCTTTCACTTTATGTTGTGAAACATCTCAGAATAGTGACAATGGTTTTCTTACATGTATATTAAAAAACATAAGCTAACCATGTTGGGTTAATTGACAACAATCAATCAGCCCAAAAGCTCCCTGAAACCCCAGGCTGGATAAATGGGGGTTACAAAGTGGAAAGATGGATGGATTGATCTTTCCAGTAGAAATCTCTCTATATAACACAGGAAACCATGCACTGAGAATAAAGCGTGCAGCTACATATTTGCAGAACAACACAGAGCTTCCAGCAACTGGTCAACATAAAGTTGAGCATCCAAAAAGAAGAGCAGTGCCAGTTAAATGTAACAATGCATTTGCATTACAAACAGCAAAAAAGTGACATGTCTATCCATTAATAATTGATGAGCAAGAAAGGCAATTTTAAACTTAGCAGAAAGAAAGATAAAAGATTCAGTAAACCGAAGCTTCATTTTTTTTTTACATACAGTACCAAGTTTGAGGATGGAGGGAAATATAACAGTTGACTGACAAACTAAAAGAAAATGCATTTACCCCACTGAGACCGATTCATTCCTTGTAATATGTTTCTGCCACATTGTTAGCTTGAGGGCAATATCCTGCATTTCTTGAAACATGAAGAACTCCCATGTAACCCATCCTATATTTCTATTGGGTCATAAGAAAAAATCCTCATGGAATGTAAAAATGGTGTCTTCCTTAAAATACTGTTATTTTTTTCAACATATGCATAATATTTAACATACTGAACAACATTTACTCCTACATCTTAGTAACAACAACAACATTTATTTATTTAGCACATTTTCATACAAATAATGTAGCTCAAAGTGCTTTACATGATGAAGAGAGAGAAAAAAAGACAAAATAAGAATTAAAGTAATTAAAATAAGGGCTGAATATCCGCGTTTATTTGTAATTACAATCAGCAGTATCAGTTAACCTAACTCATGGCTTTTCTTATGCGGCATGTATACATGTAGTGGGACACTACTGTGATTCTCCCTAATCCAGAATCAGAAATTCCAAAAGTCATTAGTGTATAAAATAAATAAAAACACGAAATGTAGTGTGATCAAAAGTATAATACTCATACAGTAGTGTCAAAGAAACAGTACGGCAATGGTGCCGCTGACATTTATTAAGAGTGTTTCGACCCATTTGCATCATCAAAATACAACACCCAAACCACCTAAAACATAATCTCAACTTTGGCTTTCCCTTTCTTCTTCTCTCCTAAGTCTGGTCGTACTAATTCCCTGTGCACACATAGTGGAGGAAACCTAGAATATGCAGGTTCATGAATAGACACTTACAAAACCCAAGATGACAAATAATATAAAGCTAAATTTGCAATTGTAAAAAACACATCATTTTCATGAAAAGATTCTGAGATGGAAAACAATTTACTAAATTGCCAGAGGTGATTTAATATAAAGTGAAAAGAAAAGGGCCTTAGAAACATTAAAACTAGCATCACACTATGTGACTTTGACTGTGATTGTAACTGTCAGGCTGAGTAGGCTTTGGCCTATATGCGCCATGACTTGGGTGTCACCAAGACACCTTCAAATGGTGGCTCTATGGCTAAGGATCTGTGGTTGTATCTAGAAGGTTGTGTTTCAAATCCTGCTACTGCCAGAAGGGATTCTACTCCATCAGGCCATTGAGCAAGGCCCTTAATCTGAACATATTGATCCAGTGGCACTGTACAATGGCTAACCCTGTGCTTTGGTCCCCAAATGTCATATGAAAAGGCAATTTCCCTTCAGGATTACTAAAGTATATCAAAAAGGAGACCCCCAGCACATAAAACTGTGCTAATACTGTCAATGGGAAAAGCTCTTAGATGACAAATATCAAGTATTTCTAATATCAAAACACTCCTATCTTCTAGGGGGACCCATTCCCATTAGTTGATGAAGCCTAGGGACGGCACCATATACCCTTGAGCTGGCCCTGCAGAATCACAAGTCACAACCAGCTGAGGATAGAACAAGTGACCAACAGACACTTAGTGTGACATCCACAGCAACTCAGTCTTAACAGTTTGTAACTCACTGAAGCAAAAGCAAATAGGTTTGATTAGGTTTTAAGTCATATGGTTGGGTTACTTTGTTTGCATCAGCTGACAACCAACGAATGCTTAGCCAGAAGTAAAATGCATACAGTGGTGCTGCAAGAAAAGAAGAAAAGTAGAGGTTTTGGACAATACAAACAAAAGAGAATCACATTTGTCTGTTGTCTCATGTCTGTCTTACCCTAACAGAATGTAAAAGGGAAATAGACAAGCCAAGACTCTTGCTGAACTCACTGTACCCGGAAAACATTTGCACCAAATGTTGACAAATTATGTGATTTGCTCACACCTTCTCAGCACCATTTCAAATTTCCAAAATATGACAATCTCACCACATTTTCACAGTCAATTGTTGGCTGCTTGGATAGGCTCAGTTTTCTGCAAGGCTGAAACAACACCTGGACAGTGTGCCCGTCCATCACAGGGTGAATACAAATACACAAGTTAGAGCCAATTCAGCAACACCAATTCACCTAACATGTATGACTTTGCGAGAAAACCTAAAAACACACATGTGGAAAACATGCAAACTCCATGCAGGGAGCACCTGGGACATGAACAACAGTCTCCTTATTGCGAGGCAGAAGTGTACCACTGCACCACCATACCGTGCTACCCTCTTTTTTGCCTGTATTCTTTATTCAGATTAGCATGACGCTCTCTTCTGATTATTTGATTTAACTGATTAATCTGCTGAACTATGTCATTCGGGGAACACTTGTGTAAGAATGTTGTAGAGCTCAGCAGGTCTTTGTAATTTAATAGATTTAATAGTCTATCTGCTGAAGTTCTACTATACACGCAGCAATGTATAAGAAGTCAGTTTAGTTAAATTCTGAAGGCTTTAACAAAATCCAGAACAGAGTTGCTCTTTTGGCCTTTGATTCTGTTTTCATAGTCTGTCTCTTCTTTATCATCCCCTAGTTTGTCAAGATCCTTGCTCAACATGTGAAACTCAAAACCATCTTTTTCCTTCTAAACTAGACAAACTAGAATTCACTGAGGTCTACTACCAAAGTAAGCCCTACCCCAAACTTGAGAAGCTTTTAGGTCACACAGGCTTAACAGTAAGATGTCCAGTCTGCAATATATTGAACAACTGAGAAAATGAGAGGTGAACCGTACAACACCCCTGGCTCAATACAGTAAAAAAAAAAAAAAAATTTGTTGACACAGAAAAGATATAAAGAACAAGGTAAAACATTTTTCAAAAAGGCATTTAAAAGGTAAAGCAAAGGCAAATAACCCAGTCCACAATCCCAAAATCTCTCTTTTCAACAGAGAAGGTAAAAAAACAGATAACTGAAAAATAGGCACTTGCAATTCAAAAACTGAGGAACTCAAACCTCTCAGCCCAATGTAAAGGCTAAAGGTAGTTCCTTAACTGCAATGTCAGGGGGACTCCATCCCATCTGGTTGTACTTTTAAGTATGCATGGCTTATAACAAAAAGAACAAATACTTTAAACAAAACATTTAGGAAGAAAAGACAAAAACATTACTCATAATATTTACAAAACTGTATTAAAAAAAAGATTAAACAAAAAGAAAAAAGTGCTTGAGCCAGGAACTTGGACTGTTACATAACGCAGAATTTCCTTGCAGCATTTTTGATGTCCCACATTTGCAGTTAAACATTAACTAAGATGGTGTCCTGTCTTGCTCGAACTTCAGTAACCAAATATTACTAACATTAACATTAACATGCGTCCTTATTCTAATTCAAACTAAAGGTAACATCTTAATAATTGTCATAGTAACACAGCATTTAGTACATTTAGTTCACTGGTCCAAGTAACTTGATTCCCAGCCCAGTCACAATTTAATTTCCTATTCTTCTCATGTCCCTATGGGATTTTCAGCAGTTTCCTATGATCCTAAGATGTTTCGTTTAGGTTAATGAGTAACTCTAAATCGGCCTGGCCTGAAATTAGTTGTGCAAGTGAGTGCAGCCTGCTATAGGTATCCTGAAGTCCAGGCACAGACAACTCAATGATAAATCTCAGGTTCTGAAGAGTCTTTTGAAATGGCCAAAGTAATTTTTATAAGATATTTCATATCCAGTATCAAATGTTATGCTTTATGAAGTGTTTTATACTGAAGGGTTTGGGCTTTAAAAAGATATTTAATTAAGCATGCTATTCACACCATGACAGCAATCTTTTTAAATTACAAGAGACAATCATATTTGTCTGGAAACAATCCAAATGAAAACGGAAATAAAATAAAGTGCATGACTTGCTTTCCTTATGTAGAAAGTGGCTTGCGCAAAAAGATGTTCTGAAACCTACGCTATACATCTGAGTCAGGAGTGAGTGAGCTCAAAGGCTACTTTCATACACAGTCAACAAATCCATATTAGGTAATGGAATCCAAAATATGAAAAACACAATCGTCTGGCATGTTTTAATAACCACAAGAAAGACTCAGAGTAATGCTGCTAGTGTACATCCTGAAGATGAGTAATGAAATCTCTGCTGCCTGTCAGCCTGGTGTTACAAAGAAGTCAAAATCCTTATAGTTTTAAAGCCCTACAGTATGCTTCAAATAAATATGTAAGAAATAAGCATGTGGAAAAATCCTGGTGGATAGCCTTGAACCTTTCTTTATGAAATATTTTATAATAAGAACTGCTGCTAGAATTTAATTTAATATCTCAGAATCTCAGGCTAAACCCCTAAAAATAATTTTTCACCTTAGAATTGTAGATACTATAGTAGAGCTGAAGCTGCATTTACTTTGGTCCTGATATGAGAAAAGAGCTGATAAAGACCTTCCGGTTTAGTTAAAGCCTTCTATTCATGACTCATGCTGGCTTTTCTATTCATCAAAAATTAAAACATGTTTTCTTTCAAAATGTTGACCCTCACCCACAGAGAGCCCCAGCACAAAAAGATCTGAAGCAAGTAATCCGGCCATGCACCTCTGAGAGCACATACTGCAGTCCTGCTAGTTCCATAGTGTAATAAATTCTTAACATTCAAACGAAACTTTTTATTTTATTAACTTGCTTACTATTTCCTTTAAGAAAAATTAATTACTCTATTGAAAGATGAATGAAATAAATAAATATAGTTATTGACTTACTGAACAAAAGATCATAAGGAGTCTGATAAACAAGAAAAGACCATTCAGTCCCTGAAGCTTGTTTGTTTGGCTAATAGCTAAGAAATGCCAATATCTCATCAAAATACTATTTATAGTTTTAGTTATAGTGGCTTAGGTCTTAATTTCCCTAAATCTTCCTTAACCCTTACAATATCTTGTGTTCAGTAAAAGCACCTTAAATGTCAGTTGTTCCACCCATAAAAACACCCTAAATATCATCTAAAAGTTGGGATTATTGGTACTGCTAGTTGATTTGGTCAAACCATATAAAATGGGTTTGGAGTGAAATATCTGATGCCCAGAACACCTAAAAGGGTGAATCAGAATTGGTTCAAAATAGATCTGTAAGGCACGCCATTGAATAAGTAAATTAAGACTTTGTAAGGGAAAATTTTCACCTGGTATCCCCATGAACCTGATAAATTATTTAACCAAAATTACTCTGCTTGGTCTACTTTATCAATGCCTTTGAAGATTTTGAAGACATGGATTTGGTCTCCATATTTTCCTCTGCTTGAGACATATTTAAAATCCTCGATATCTGGGGTAGTGTCTTATTTAGTCTGTGCTGTTTATGTCACTGAAAAATGGTGCAATCCCAGACACATTACAATTAAAGCACAGGTATATGACCCAAATGTTGAGCTTTCTTGGATCTCTTTTAACCATAGGCTGATTCCACCATGGTGCTCTAAGAAGTGACTCTGAGGATCATTTCTGTTTTGTTTTTTTACCAGGCAATTCAATTCTTCCACCCGATTTACTCATTAAGTTTATTTATTTATTTATTTATTTATTTATTTATTAATTAATTGATTGACTATATTATCTGTCCTGTGAGTTGCATCACTGTTTTTATGTTTCTGTTGCTGTGTGCATCTGAATTTCCCCATGTGATTAAAAAAAAATAATTTAAACTAATCTAATCACATCCTTTGATTTATATTCAAGACTTTTTATAATATAACCTAACAATATGTTTGACCGTTACCGTAATTAGCTTCTGCACATTGCCTACACAATTGAATTTTGAGGGATGACAATCCTCTCACCTATCATCAGTATGCCATTCCTTATGCTGATTGTCTGACACATTGGCCAATATTGATGGAGAGTAGTATCAAGATTTTTCCTTTTTCTTGGCCAAGCTTTCAGATGTGCCTCTATTACAGCCTGAAGCACTTTGCCTGCTGCTGTTGCATTTGTGAGTTGCTTGAGCATGTTTAAGATCAGTGCTTTTGTGGCTTCTATTTCGTACACCACTTTCTCCTCAAACATATTTTTGAGGCATCTTCAGTCTGTCCTATTGCTGGTGCCTGAGATAGGGAGTCTGCAATGTGCATATCTTTTCTTGATGTGTATAAAATTTTGAGGTCATATTGTTGCAACTGGAACAATAATAAATGCAGTCTTGCTGTAACTCTGATCAGTTGCTTTGTAAAAATGATCTGTAGAGGCGTGTGGTCAGTCTGAACAGTTACTGTCTTACCATATATATATATTGTTGAAAACATTTGGCTGAGCAATCTGAGCATAGTTATTTTCAGTATTTCAGAGTGCTCATGTGGTATAAGACAGTGGCCATCCTTCTTGGAGAAGGCATGCGCCTAAACCATATCTTGATGCATTTGCTTACATTGTTAGTGGCTGACAGTAACCTGTAACTCTGTCACAAATCTCTCCACTGACATTCCTTCCACTACCAAGTGCAAACTGAATTGAAGGCTTTCAAATACAACATTCTTTTGCGGACTGCAGTTTTGCAGAAACGCTTCGTATTATTTCATCCATCATCTTGTTATCCTTGTTAGCGAGGTTAATGGTGAGTGCATTATATACCTCCAGTGCTTCCTCATCTGTTTTTTTGCAACAAAATGCTTGATTGTATTTTCTCATCAGGATCTTTGAAAAACTGTGGTGCGGACAGTACCACAGTATGTGCTTCTACCAAAAGCCTTTGAACAGATGATATGCTTGTAGCAGCCTTTGTGGGTAAATGTGCTTTGAAAGGTAGGTTTGTCAGAGGAATGACAATGTGCATGCTAGATGGACTGAAAAAGTTAAGGGTATTGTGTGGATGTACGCACTAACGTGCTCTGAAAGAGGCTGAAGAGGGTGGAATGTTGGCCATGGTTGTTCCCGTCTTGCACCAAGATAGGGTCTGACTCCCCAAGACCCCACCATTGAGAAGGTTCAGAAAATTAGAACATGGAACATGAGAAATTTGACAAACAAGAGGAGACCATTCAGCCCTTCAAGCTGGTTTGTTTAGCTAATAGCTAACTCATCCCATTATCTCATCCAAATATCTCTTAAAGGCATATAAATCAAAGACGTATGTTGTAATAATCATGTGTAAATAATGTAAGCATATATGAAATGCTCTTATTAGAATTCATAGATCTTTAAAAAAAAGTACAGCTTTAAATCAGCACTTTCCTTCAAAATGAATGTTATTTACAGGTTTATACTATCACATGTACAAAGTATAGTGAACTTCTTACTCGTATGTGCTAATGAACATACAAAAAAAGTCTCAGACCACATTTTGTCATTTGATTTCCGAATCCAAATTGCAGGAAACAGGCTAGCAGTTTTCTCTATGTTAAAACAAGGAAGAGTTATTGCAAAGTTAAAAGGAGATTAAAATCAATAAGTGTAAAGATAAAGCACACTTGGAAGAAAAAAAATGAACAGGTGCTTACATTACATTTGTTAAAAAAAACAAGAAAAAAAGATTGTTGTACCACACAAAACAATTGTCCTCAAATCCATTGTATTTTGGCACAAAACAAGCCTGCTGTGAAGCTTTTAATCCAGCTACCTTTCCTTAGTTTCAGTTTGTGCTTCACCCCTTTTTCCTCTTGGCTAAAGGTTACTGAGAGAACACACATTTTAGTCAGCATTAGGCTGGCACAGCCAATTACTGAATTAACATATAAAATGTCACTCTGTCGCTATGTTAATTTAAAAACTGCTGAATATTTACAAGCAAAGCTGGGAACAACTGATTTTTCTAAGTCTTGAGAATTTTTATTGCTATTTAAGTCTTTAAATCCTGGCATTTGCTGCTGTATGAGTCCATGTTTCATATCAATTAAAAGCATGCGCTCTTTTTCCCTCAAGGCAACTATTAGAAGTTAATGTGCCTTTCCATGGCTTGTATTTAGAGAGGCTTTGCTACGTAATAATTGTTGATAATGTGTTATTTTCCTTTGATATGACCTGTGGCATTTCAATCAGCTGTTTTTTTAGCTGATTCCCTGCCAACACTTGAGCACTAGACCCGCCATTGGGTACTTCAGATATAAGGGAACTGTCTGCCATTTTCTCCAGTTTCCTACATTTTTATTTGGCTAGTTCTATTACTTGTCTTGCTTTTCCCGGGTGTTGCCCCATGACAGAGGAAATCTAATGCTAGTTGTCTAATTTTTAAAATCCATGAGTGTATACTTGGCTGCAAATTGTACCATTTATCTAAGTTAATAAATGAGGATTCATGCTGTGAAAGGCTGAAACGAATTAAAAATTAGTTTCCTGACACATTTAGAGAACAGGCTTGATTTGGCTGCATAAATATTCCCAAATTACATTTCTGTTTGACAATATCTTCATCTGTGTGGTGGAAGTTTTGGTCACACCTCTTAGTAGGTTCACATTTCAGTCACTAAATATTGGAAAAAATATGGTTTGCTTTGCAACACTGATACGGAAAAAAGGTTTTATCTTAAAAATGAATGATTGATAAGCACAGGTTTTCTTCTGCATACAAATGATTGACATTTTACATTTGTTAGCTGCTCAAAAGTAGATCTACTCACTAATCATGGCTTTGGAGAGTGGCGACATTTTGGAAATAAGAATTTCATTGTACTCTGTACATGTGATAATAAACATCCATTTAAACCTATAAACTGAATTTACACGACCTCACTGAAGCCTGTGTCACTAGCTGTTTAACCGGCTCACTGTCTTGACACTTATTTTTTTTTAATTTAGCTTACAGGCAGTTTTTTTTTATTTTTGATAGCAAAGTTTGAAGATGTATCAGAACACCTTCCATTGCTAAAATGTAATCAACCAGTAGTAATTAAAATATGAAGTTCAAAGATCAGAAGTGTTATAAACAATACACAGACATTATAAAACTAAACATACAGTAGATGCTGTATGGATGGAATAATCACAACAAAGGAGTTGTGTCCATACTTCTCAAGTTTTGCAAACCTCAAAAAATCAATTTTATCGGATAAGCTTCTGAATGATAAAAGAGAACCAGGAAACTTGAATGAAACCATAGGTCAAGATGGCTTCAAAAGGGTTGTCATTTAATTATCAAATATAAACAATTTTAGCCACAAAAAAAGGTGATTTGCTCCATTGATGCTCTTGACTTCTAGGCTGTAAGCATCACCATTCACAACCATCCATCCACCCATGCATTATCCAACCCACTATATCCTAACTACAGGGTCATGGGGGTCTGCTGGAGCCATTCCCAGCCAACATAGGGCGCAAGGCAGGAAACAAACCCCAGGCAGGGCGTCAGCCCACCGCAGGGCACACACACACACACACACACACACACACACACACACACACACACACACACTAGGGACAATTTAGGATCGCCAATGCACCTAACCTGCATGTCTTTGGACTGTAGGAGGAAACCGGAGCACCCGGAGGTAACCCACGCAGACACGGGGAGAACATGCAAACTCCACGCAGGGAGGACCCACAAAGATTTATTTTTTAATTCTCTTATTGTACTTTTGTTGTTATTAATTTTTTTCAGCATTACTGGTTATAAAATACAAAAAGAGGCATTACATTTCAAAAGCCAGGTCTGAACTGCCAGTCAGAAAAATACCAGAAGGTCTCACAAGCTCAAAGTAAGGAACACCCCCAAACTCAAGAAGCAGGGTCTGTGGCCTGCACATCTCAAGGGAAGCCAAAGCTTATACATCTCAATAGGGAGAGAGGAACCATGAAATCCCTGGCCAAAATCACAGAAAGGACAAAAATTATTTTAAAAATGTAGAGCAAAACAAAATCCAAATCCATTAAAAACTAAATCAACAGCAGAGCAGAAGTCCATAGTCCACATAATCAAAACCATACCCTCAGAAAAAATTTTGATATGACAAATTCAAAAGGGCCCGAACAGCAGAAGTAAAAGGTAGCTAATGCCTTAATCAGGCTGAGAAATCATAGGCCTTATGTATATTGAAGATAGCCCCACAGCTTCAGTGGCAGGGCACCACCCTCCCCAGGCTTAGTACATAGAGGACAAGGAAGATAATGAATACAATTTACAAAAGCAAAATTAATAAACAAGAAAATTCTAGTTAAAGTACAATACAATACAATAGAAAAAAACACAGAAACATATTTTGTAACATAAAACATAAAAGACTAGTGAAACACGCAGACCTGTGGTCCTAAAATAAAATGCAAATTAAAATAAGTTAAAATTAAGAAGCTGTTCTACTAGAAGTGATCATGGATTTTATTACTTCTGGTGGCTCATCTAGAGAAAGCAGAACTTTTCTATTTTGGTAGCACATTCTTTGGGTTTCACCATTAAAAAACACAGGGTGACATTGTTCACATCACTCATGTAACTTTGCTAAGTAGTGGTCCACAAAGAAATGATGTAAAGACTTAAAAGTAATGCTTTCATATGATCGGAAGCTTCAGCTAATTGACGATCTTCTCTATTGTTGCTGTACATTTCCATCTCTGGTGTGTTCCTGCAGTCTGTATCCTGGCCTTTGCTCTGCATGCTTGGAGCCATCGTGTTTGTCTGCTGCTTAGTTGCTCTGTATTCAAGAGAAGTTCTTATTTGTTAGTGTGGTTCTGCATCTTGTTTTCTTATGTGAGGGGGTTGTAAGATTGGTGTGTAGGCTGGAGCTAGGCCTTTGCATGGGTGTAGTCCACCAACAGAATGATGAACTTGATTACGACTTCTGAAAATGCATTCATCGTGTCATGGTGAATTATTAATAGAAGATCCAATCAACGCAAAAGATAAGGCGCTGTTGATACTTCTTACGTGTTTCAAATTGTTTATTTTTTTACGTCTTGTAGAAGTTTAACTGTCCTTTATTACTTCTGGTGGTTCATAGAGAGCAATCTAAACTTTTCCATTTTAACAACTCATTCTATTGTTTTCATTATTAAAAAAAATTCTGCTTTTCAGTGATCATAATTGATGGTCTAACTTTCCTAAGCAGTGATCTTCAAACAAACATTTATGTAAAGATTATCTATGCGGCCCGTCTAAATGATCAACATTTATCTCAGCATTAATGATTGCAGTGCATCATACGATCCATATGACTATTATATGTCATTTCTTGAGATTTTTAAAAACAGTGTTAATGTTTGTGACACACCATCTTTTGGAGACAGATGAACTGGACAGACACACAGACACTTATTCTTTTATTAAGGTGGATGTTAGAGCAAATTTAGCATATGGTTGGAAGTTTTGAGTATTCGACCATCTACTTGTTTATCAGTACACATTTTTCTGGCATTCTGTATGCTGGACTTTATTGTGCATGCCTATGAGGCATCATGTTTGTTTGCTGTTCAACTGCTCTATATTCAGGATTACTTCTTGCTCGGCTATGTGCTTCAGTGTCTTGTCATTCTTCATGACAGAAGCTCCTTCTACATTAGGAGCCTTTCTTGTTAGGCGTAAGGTTGTGTGGCAAAGCAAAATTTTAGATATATAGAACAATAAACTCTCTACCAGTTGTTCATATTCATAAGAACTCACACTTGACAAAGAATTCCAAACACGTACTTGCCGATCACATGCATTTTCTTGTCTTTTGTCATTCTTGCATTTTGTATTCCACAACTGATGATCAGCAGATGGAACTGCTTGTCTTCTTCTTCTTGTTATGGTGTTCTTCGTCATGTCATCAACTCCTGCGATTTGTTTGATGCTCAGCAGATATCACTGGTCTTTTTCTTTCTGCCATGTCACTTTGACCCACGAGACCCATGAGAACAAGTCAGTCTGCTGAGGTTGCTGCTACCTAAAATTGTTGTAATTCCCAGGAACATATCACATCATAAGCTTTCAATGAAGACCAAGATCAAGGTTCTAACCCCAGCAGTTTGTTAGTAATCACATAACAGATGAACAGACGTTAGCATTTTATATATATATATATATATATATATATATATATATATATATATATATATATATATATATATATATATCTATACTAATAAAAGGCAAAGCCCTCACTGACTCACTCACTGACTGACTGACTGACTCACTCATCACTAATTCTCCAACTTCCCGTGTAGGTGGAAGGCTGAAATTTGGCAGGCTCATTCCTTACAGCTTACTTACAAAAGTTAGGCAGGTTTCATTTCGAAATTCAAAGCGTAATGGTCATAACTGGAACATATTTTTTGTCCATACACTGTAATGGAGGAGGCGGAGTCACGTATCGCGTCATCACGCCTCCTACGTAATCACGTGAACTGAAAACAAGGAAGAGATTTACAGCACGAGTCACACGCGGGAACGAAGGTAAATGACGTTAATTTTTGACTGTCTTTTAATACTGTGTAAGCATACATATTAACACATGTGCAATTAAACGTGTGCATTTACAGGGTGATTTCTCAGGCTTAAAAGCTCACCTTTTATTAAACGCGGGAACAAAGGTAACTGACGTTGTTCACTGTCTTTTAATACTGTGTAACCATACATATTAACACATGTCCAATTAAACGTGTGCATTTACGCGGTGATTTCTCAGGCTTAAAAGCTCGCCTTTTACTAAAAAGGTAAATGCAAAACTATTTTCAATCATTCTATGATCTGCTTCTCACAACTGAAGGCACCGTGGCTGATGGTAAATGACGTTAATTTTTCAGTGTCTTTTAATACTGTGTAAGCATACATATTAACACGTGCAATTAAACGTGTGCATTTACGGGGTGATTTCTCAGGCTTAAAAGCTCGCCTTTTATGAAACGCGGGAACAAAGGTAAATCACGTTCTTCACTGTCTTTTAATACTGTGTAACCATACATATTAACACATGTGCAATTAAACGTGTGCATTTACGGGGTGATTTCTCAGGCTTAAAAGCTCGCCTTTTACTAAAAAGGTAAATGCAAAACTATTTTCAATCATTCTATGATCTGCTTCTCACAACTGAAGGCACCGTGGCTGATGTTACGTCACTTGCTGTCCGACCATAAGCTTTACCTGGTAGGTAGCCGGACACTCACTTCACTCCCTTTCGGGAATCGAACCTCTCAGGTTTTCTTTTGTTCTTAATTAAAATTTAAAACCAATACTTCACCGCTGCTAAGCCCCTCTAGCGCTGACGTCTGAGGTTCGATTACCGTAAGCAAGTGCAGTGAGTGTGTAATTACATTCACGGCATTCGTAGTCTGATTCACAATCTGATTGTATGGGTGCTTACTTCCAGGTAACGCTTACACTTGGCCACCAAGTCAGCTCGAAGTGATCACTCGAGTAAAGGCAGCTTCACAAAAAAACTGATCCTTAACAAACTGTTATTAGTATATTTTCCCTCAATTTAAAAACGTTTTATTTTCTTCTTAATAAAAATTTAAAAGCGGTACTTCGCCGGTGCGAAGCGCGTGGATTTCACCGACTGATACATACAGACATATTCATGAGTGCAGGTACTTCGGAAAGAAAGCACCGCGTAAACCTAAACTTTAAATTAACTTCATAGACCTACAAAAGGTTGCCATTCATTTGAGGCAAGATTGCTTTTCTTCTGTACAACTATACGTTGCATTCTCAAAAGAGTGTGCTTGCACGGCTTCGAATATAGATATATATATATATATACGTATGTCTATATATAAATATGTAAGCTTATAAGTACTGCTTTACTTCTCTTTAAGAAAGGAAGATGTAATGATACTTGATTTAAACGATTCCATGTCTTCCTGGGTTTGCGTAGCTTATTGTCTAAAAAGGAGAAACCCTCATTTATAAAACTTTGCTGCAGATGACTTAGCTTATTGTCAATATCTTTACACGTTTTTTTAACACTTATTGACTGAAACGTGCTTTCACGAAAAAAGTTACGGCTTTGCTACAGGATACACCCTCCACAAGTTAAGCAAGTAAAAATAAAATATATATTTCTGTTTTATTTAAACCTTTTAAGTTCGTATGCATAGCCCCATTTGGCTGTTTAATTTTTTTTTTTCTTTCTTCAGTAATATTTAATCTCCTTAAAGAAAAACAACATATCTATTTTACTTTTTTTCTATCTCTGTAGTAATATTTTACTGTAAAACAATAACCAGTATTTAAAGTTTTTATGTTACTTTATACATTTATTTTACACAATGTTGAAAAATTAATAAAAAAGCTACATATTTTGGCAGCTGCTGCTTTCATTTTCAATAAAATGAAAAAAGCTCTCCAAGACAAAACGTCAATAAAGAAGAAACAGTTTGCACTATCTAAAAATCAGAAACCCTCATTTATAAAAGTTTGCTGCAGATGACTTAACTGAAAATAAATGAATAGTTCCTATGTGTATAATACATATTTATCTATTTTACTTATGCCTTTATTCCACCAACTTACAACATCTGAGGTACAATTTGTTACATTACTTTTGTTTTTTGCACAACATGCAGGTGAAGTGACTTCCTCAGGGTCACACAGTGGTGTCATTACCAGGATTTGAACTGACAAGCTCCGGGTTTGCTGAAATATTACTGAAGAAAGAAAAAAAACGAAAACGGGCAAATGGGGCTATGCATACAAATGTCCATCCGTCCATTATCCAACCTGCTATATCCTAAATACAGGAGCCACTAAGTACATATGTATATATACAGTATATATATATATATATATATATATATATATATATGTATATATATATATATATATATATATATATATACAGTTTATATATATATATATATATATATACAGTTTATATATATATATACAGTTTATATATATATATATATATATATATATATATATATGTATATATATATATATATATATGTGAATGTATGTATGTATATATATATATATGTATATATGTAGATATGTGTATATGTAGATATGTATATAAGTATATATGTTTATGTATATATATGTTTACATAACCTCTTTAACACACTACTTCTCCGCTGCGAAGCGCGGGTATTTTGCTAGTATATATATATATATATAGAACATTACATAAAAATCACAGCAAAACAAACAGAGATCCAACTAAAACCAGGGAACAGTTATATCTTGAAGCCTTTTATTTATTTGTTTTATACAGGGTATAGTTTGTGGGTCATTTTTTGTTAAAATATAAATTTACAGTGTATGTTTAAATTAAATTCTGGTCTGTTTATTTAAATAGACAAAAGGACCTTACACTTCTGCATATTCTATAGCATTTAATTTAGAAATTAAAAAAGCAGTTTTATTTTTATAAAAAATGCACTGTTTTTAAATAAAAACACTTTGAAACTGTTTGTTTAAAATTCAAAAAAATATACCACAGCAAAGACTGTGTAACTGTCTACCTTTGATGGCATACCCCTTTCCTGTAATATAAAAGGTAGCTTCAGAAAAAATACTTATGGAATATAAAAATACCCGTAAAGATATGGTAGGCTAAAACAAAATAAAATAAAAAGTACATTTCTTTGGGTTTTTACTTAAATAACATTGTTTATGTGGATATGGACAATTTTGTGGTTTCTGCCTCTTCCTTTGCCACCTGTGCCGAGTAGCTAGTTGTTCCCATGCTGTTGCAGCTTCTTTGGGTGTCTGACTGACATGTGGTGACTGGAGAAACTCCCGTATTCTTTAGACATTTGAAAATAACACATTTTTACTTTTTCTGCTGTTTCATTTTTTCATCTTAGTTGCTGTTATTATCTGAGCTTTGGACATCTATCTATCTATCTATCTATCTATCTATCTATCTATCTATCTATCTATCTATCTATCTATCTATCTATCTATCTATCTATCTATCTATCTATCTATCTATCTATCTATCCATCCATCCATCCATGCATGACAGGATAGATCCCTGGATGGAAAAACACTCCATTGTAGAACATGCTCACATACACAACTTCCAAAAACAACGTTCAGTTACCAGATGCTCCAATAATGACCACACACTTTCTACTTTTGTTGAACTGTTCTTCACCTTGTTTTTCAGGACTGGCTTCTGTAACTATAATGTTTCAGTGTATACAAGAAGGGCCACCTGGTTGATTTGACCACCCTAAAACATTCACTTTCTTGTTCTGTAACCAAATCTTGGGTAATTTTGTTTGTGTGCTTGAGATCAGCGTCTTTTTACATGACTCAACTGTACTTCTGCATCATCTGATTATCAGATATTCTTTTGAGTAATTCACTGATTCAAAGACAAAGTCATGTTTTCTTCAACAACGGCAAGTTCAATATCACCCCCAAACCATGACGGTACTGTTAGTGTTTGAAAGCTGCTGTGAGCTTTTTATTGTGGAATGCAGTGTGTGGTTACATTTGTGCAACCTATTTATGATGCCTTTCTGGCTTTGGAATGCAGCTGAAACCTTTTCTTTTTTGTAATGCAGTAAATTACAACTTATGCTTGAAATAAGGAGGCATTAATGCATTGTAGATATTTAGATAAAACCTCACTGAATTACATATTCTGCCATTTTACTCTTTTATTAAATTATTGATACTATAAATGTAACATTCATGTAGTAACCGTTCAACTGGACACTTGTGCATTCTACGATTCTCCACGATGGTGCATTCATATACAGCAAAGGGATTTTCCATGCTCTTTTACAAAGGCCTTTAAACAGCTCCCGTAACAATAGTGCAGCACTGAGCAATGCTGCTTCCATCTGTAAAAACGTTCAATGGAAATGCTGACTGAAAGCCCTTTAGAAAGATGCTTGAGCCACCTAGCCTGACTAGTGGAAAAGTGGAAGCCAATGGAACCATCCAGCATCTTTACACCAAGGAGGCTGATTTGTGGAGACAAGCCAAGGGTATGCGTAGTGCAGTGTAAAATGAAATGAGGGACTGAGCCAATTATGGCAAAAGAGCAAAGGTTATTTGTTTTTAAAGGTATAGCCATTAGCCTTAACAGGGTATGAGAATGAGAAGGCTGTTGCAGATTGCCATTTTTATTTAATTAATGAACTGTGATGCTGGAAGCCTGTTTTTTAAACAAGCTTTATTGTACATATGTGCATGTGGGTGGGAGTCTTTAATGACTGTCACTTAACTGTAGATAAAAATGCTTTAAATTATTAATGCAGGGGTGTGTCAATTGACTCACTCTGAGCCAAACACACACTTGCTATGCTTGTATCAAGTATACCATACTTAAAGGAAATCCCCTCTTCTAGCCACATCAAACATTATTTTTTTGTATTGTTTATTATTTTTTTGTGGATTTATTCAAAACAAAACTTTCATGTGTTACCCTCAATGTCATGTTTACTTTTTTGTATTTTCCTATCTTTAAGAATTCTTTTATTGCCAGAGCTGTAAGCATTTTGAATTCATTTACTTGTGGGGATGCTGGTAATTGCTAAATTCTGAATTATTATTTTGTGTACTATTAAAGGTAATTATTCTTCTTTTTACTAATCTTGAGTATGTGTACTTATAATAATACTAGTTGCCAGCTGTTGTGTCTTTGCATATTTTTTTAAACTGTGTAACAGTATCAAATTTCCAATTGGGATAATAAAGTCTGCCTAACCTAACCTAACAGGTACAGAGTGCATGGGATAATCACAATGCATCACTTCATCACTCTCCGGAACAATGATTAGTGAGCTGAGCTACCTTACCTTCTTTACCTGAAAAATCTCAGGACACATTTGTTGTAACTAACCAGAATAACAAAAAAAGAAACTATTATTTTACTGTTTCCTTTATAAATAAAAAATAGTAATTATTTAAACAAACAGATACATTTACAAATATTGCAGGTTTTACTGTGCCACAGTTTGTTTGGCCTGGACCCTGTCATGGGCTTGTTCCTCCCTTGCATGCAGTAGTTCCCAAGCACCCCTAAAGTGGATTAAGCGGCTTCATCTTCTCTTATTTTAGCCAGAAACACAATAAGTGCCTGCTTGGCAGCTTGCATTCTGCTTGTCTCCTGCTCTTCTATAGAGGGGGTATTAAATGAAAGTGATGCTTTCATTTCAGCCTGTCAAAATGAACATCTTCCCTAAGCTGCTCTGTCTATTCCGCAGTATTCATATATGCATCAAACAAAGCAGCCACACAATCCAAAAAGGCAAGTCTACAAAGATCTAAAACAGAAGGTAGCATGGCACTATGTAACTTTCAGTTTTACTACTGGGCAGAAAATAAACACAGAATAAAATCTTGGAAATTGGCAAAGATTAATAAACTCACACCGGACTGGTTTGTAGAGAAAAACAAATCCTGCTCTAAATCTTCATTGTATTCCTTGCACTGTGCTCCAGTCAAAACTATTTACGATAAATCTAGTCATCCAAAAATTACTTAAAATATGGAATCAATGAAGGACACATCTGTTGCTCATATAAAGGACAATCACATTATTCCTCCTTCTCAAACACAATCAGTATTTAACTTCTGGAAAATACTAGGGATTAAGACACTTAGAGATCTTTATATAGACAATGTATTTGTATCTTATGAACAACTATGTCCTACATTTAATTTTCCACTTACACACTTATTTTTCCTGGTGCAAATCAAAACTTTTGCTGAAGGAATCCTACCCAATTTTCCGTATCTCATACCCATATCCACCCTACAGGCTGTACTGGTAAATCTTGATGAAGATTTAAATAGCAGTTCAACAAAATATAAAAATATTTCAAAGAAGCTACCCTTCAATGATCGTAGGGAGTGGTAGGAAATGGATCTTTCAATTGGCATCTCAGAAAAGAAGTGGGGCTCTGCCATACACAGAATACACTACTTGTATATATGTCAAACATACCAGAATTCACCAAAAAACTTTCCACTGATCACATTTGCATAATTTAAAACTGACTAAAATGTACCCAGTGCAAGTGCCAATCTGCAAGTGATGTTCACTCAGAAGGTGAGAAGACAGTCAAGGAATTACTGAATAATTTGCTAATTTAACTAAGCACCCGGACACCACAGCCTCTTACCTGATAAATTGCTATGTAGGCATCATGCAGACTAAAGAACACCTGCTGTTACCCCCACAAGACTCTAAAAGAACAGTAGTAGTTTCTGTTGTTCGCTTTTCAACAAGTCCTTCCTTATATACTGTAAGTCACTAAGGTAAACCTCCCCCACAGAACTGTGCTAAAATGTCAAAGTTGTAGCAGCCCTGTGTAGCAGATGTGAAAAGCACATCCCTTGAAAAATGAGAGGTTAATGAGATTCTTTGTATTTAAAAGAATTTCAGTTTGGGGTGGGAGAACTAAAGGCAATCCGTACCCTCCTATGCGTATAGAGCATACATTCAGAAGATGCTTCAGCTGCTTAGATTGCGTCTGGAGGGAGAAAGAAAAGCAGGGAATAGGAAAATGAGATAAAGAACAGGGAAGGAGGGCAACTCACTAAAGAAATGAGAATTCAGAAGTGCAATGCTAATAAAGGCAGAAATCTTTTCATATTTTAGGTTGAGGTCCTCATGACCATAGACTACAAGTAGCTGCAAGGGACTTGATTCTGATGTCCTTATTCAGACATTTAAATAATTTGCAGTCGCCAGTATGGCGAAATTTGCTCTTTAATTAGTTGCTGCACTACAATCCACGCTTACCAGACATTCGTTCTTCATGGAAAATAATGCACTCCTGATCTTAATCACCAGTTGGTGATTACGCCTTGAGCATGGGAAAGGCGCTATATAAATAAAATGTGTTATCAGTTAATAATAATAATAATAATAATAATACACTATAATAAAAAAATAAAAATCTGTAAGACCAATGTGGTCTTAACTAAGATGATGTAAAGTATTCTTTTTGGTTTTTTTTTCCTTTTCCTGGTTTTCCTCTAAAATCAGAATCTAGCCAATTTACCATCATGTTATAAAACTGTTGTCCTTTTCCTCCCAAATCTGCGTTCACTGAAACACTGACAAAGAAATGTCCATTAAACCACTTCTGGTTTTCATTTCCAAGATCAGTGGAGAATCAGCTGGTCATCTGGTAAAGTAGCCTTGTGGCAGAACCTATGACAGTTGCACCAAAGATCTTTCTTAGAAGGACAGGTTTCTTTCTAGGGTACCTTCCCTTAATAAAAGACTACAGATCATTCTGGGATGTTGTTACTGCTGTCTAGTGACATGGAACATACAGTATGCATAGCACCCTCCTGTGGCATCCTTTATATTAACCAATGAGTAACAGGATTAGGGCCCCCAGAGAGCAGCCCATGTACGACAGATACAAAGAGAAGGCCTGTTGCATGCCAAAAAGGATTGTGCCCTGCTTTGATGCTTCATAGCTTAGGTCCTCCTTGGGCTGATCTTGTACAGACACAGGACGACCAAGTAAGTTGTGGTTGAAATTGTGCCATTTGTTTACAAAATGAGAGTCTCAAAAGATCTGGAAATGCATACACTGAGCTATGATTTTGTCATTCCGGTGATGTTACATGCCATATACTATGGCAACTCTAAAATGTAGGTACCCAAAATAAAACAAAAATGATGAGAATAATGCTAAAATTGCTCATCTTCATCACAGCATCTTCAAATGAAAAACAAACAGCAGATTTGAATTGCTGGGACTTAAAATGCCCAGATGAACAGACAAATACTTTTCAAAAAGTAAAGAAAAACACTGATCATAATAATGTACTATTTTGTACACTCCGGTGGGGTTTTCTACTTTATTCTGGCACACCACACACCTTTTGGGACAGATCACCCCTTGACAAAGAGTATGGAAAATGGTACAAAGAATACATGAAGAACATATGAATGAACTGAATTGATTTATTTGTTTAACAATCATACAATTTAAGCAGAATAGCAAATGGGTGTGTGCATCAATTAGCAAAAAATCTTGCTAATGCTCACTTAGTTCTAACATTTGGTAGCATGTGACATTCCTTCCTTTCATCCTTCCTGGAGAGGTATGTTCTGAATCATGGTCTGGTAGCACTTTTTAATTGGTATTGGCAGATAAGGTAATAGGGCAACTCAAGGTTTGACTAGAGTAACCGCTTAAGTCTATCATAACACACATAAATATGTTCTAACTAAGATCCAGGTGTGATTAAAGGAGTCACACAATATGGAAAAATCAAAGGAAGACTGCACATTGAAAATATAAGGAAAGTATTGGCCAAAGAAGAAGAAGAAAAAAAACAAACGTTTGGGCTATGGCTATTAAGTGAGTGTCACACACATGTGAATAGGAGGCAGCTGAAGGGCTTGGAGAATAATGATAACAAATCTGCCCAGGGGGTGGTGGGGTGCACTAACGCTCTAAGTTCCCTGCACACCTTTCCCGGGAAATCCCACCAGGAACCACTGCCTCGACTTGGGACACGTCATCCTCGGGCCCGGGACCGGAAGTGGCATCACTTCCCCCAGACCTCCTATAAAACCTCACTCCCTTCCTCTGGACGGCAGTTCTGTTTTGAACTCAGTCTTGTAAACTGTTTTGCACTTACAAATTCTTTACTTTTTGCAGCCAGGAACAAATTACATGGGTGGCTGCAACAAACCTTTATATGTCTGAAGTCTAGTCTTGTTACATAAGTAATGAATTGATTATCTAGCTTGAGAAGCAATTGTACTTTAACATAGTATTCTGCAGAGTGTGATGATAAACACCAAACAGGGATGGTCATAAATGCATGAACACCAACGTTTATTCAGTGATGGCTTTAGCTGCCAAGCAGTTGGGCAATGTATTTATCTCAGAACCTGATCTTATCTAAAGTCGTTTTTAGGTGTGCCTAAAAGGTCTTTGCCTTATCAGGAGTTATATTGAGGAATGCTGGAAATGGCTTGTGGTCATCTTCTGCTGTTTTTTGGCTCTTGTATTGCCAACTTTAGAATGAGATGAAAGAAATTTTATCATGACTTGGGTTGAGCTGTGGCAATAATAAAAGTTATCACAAGTTCTCATTTGGGATCTTATCCAAGGTGTTGTATTTTCCCACACAAGTTTAATTGCAAGTCCTACTGGGTTGATGTGTTCTCCAAAAACTATTTTCATAAGATTATTTTTTTACAAGCTGAATAGGGATGTATCCAGTAGACTAAGACTTGGAGGAGCCATTTAATTTGTCGACTTCACTTACTTTCTCCATGCTCAACATAAATTCCAAAGCTTTAATTATTTTACACTGGTCTGATGCTATCAGCAGAATGAAGCAACAACAAGGAGAGGATAGCTATAGTAATGTAAAATACAATTAATAAAAAAGAAAAACAAAAAATAATATATATATATATATATATATATATATATATATATATATATATATATATATATATATATAACTTTCATAAGGCAGGGTAAAAGGTCACTCAGATGACACAATATAAAAGAGATGGCAGGCTGTTTAAAAAACACAAATAAGCAACTAATGTGCAGCAGGTCTCTGAAGCGGTGTGTCTCAAAGCTGACAAAATAGAATATTGTGCCTCATCCTTTTATTACTCTCTATCATCAATGTATCTGATTAGGAAGACAAATCACCATTAACATGTCCCAGTGAGGAGGTTCTAAAGTAACCAATGAATTGAAAAAGCACACCCCACAGCTATTATCAAAATCTGACTCAGTTAATTCAGAAGTATAGAACAGAGCCAAGGAGTTTCTGAATGATTTCCTAATTTAACTAAGTGCCCTGGCACCACCATCTCTTGCTTAATAAATTTCTAAGTAGACATCATGAAGACTAAAGTACACATGAAGTTAGCCACACAGGACGCTAACAGCACAGCAGTATTGTTTACTCCTGCTTTTCAACATGTCCTTCTATAACTCAATAAGGCTAACCTCCCACAACTCGAAGATAAACACCCAATCTACAGCTGACATGAAGGACTGTTGACATCACTTAAAATGGTTTCCAATTAGTCCATGAGCCGTCTTAGGAAGTAACTTGAACTTTGCACTTTACTGTTAGGCAACATAGTTGCTAGGAATTTCTCTTGGAGAAATAAAACGTAAATACAGTTAACAACATAATTTATATATAATGTATATTTACCAAAACTACAAAATTTGTGTCTGGGCAGCACGGTGGCGCAGTGGTAGCGCTGCTGCCTCGCTGTAAGGAGACCTGGGTTCGCTTCCCGGGTCCTCCCTGAGTGGAGTTTGCATGTTCTCACCGTGTCTGCGTGGGTTTCCTCCGGGTGCTCGTTTCCTCATACAGTACAAAGACATGCAGGTTAGGTTCATTGGCGATCCTAAATTGTCCCTACTGTGTGCTTGGTGTGTGGGTGTGTATGTGTGTGTGTGCCCTGTGGTGGGCTGGCACCCTGCCCAGGATTTGTTCCTGCCTTGCACCCTGTGTTGGCTGGGATTGGCTCTGGCAGACCCCCATATATAGTGGTTTGGAGAATGACTAATAAAATTAGTGTATACCAACACTACAATAAAAACATAAAAATCTGAATTAAAGGAAATTTACATCAGTGAATAGTGAAGGAAACAGGGAACATTTGTTGCACAAGGAGTTCTACAGTAAAGTTTCCTAGAGTTTGTATTAGGGTCATACCGTCCTTTGCATAGTACAGCATATATTGCAAATGGCTTAAGCAAAAGGTCAGACAGAAGTGAAATTCAAGCTCAGATTTATTGTCAGTTGAACATAATGAAAGGAAAATCTTACTTAGAGAGTGACTTTATTGAATCACAACAATGGACAAAAAAAGACAATGAATACAACAAAATACATACAATCCATCTGGCTTACATATCTTCATTTAGTGCCGTATTAGAAAGATGACTATTGTATACCAGAAGTACATATTTGTGTGTCATTTCTTTTTTTGGCTTGTTTTCTCCATATCATCCACTACATAACTTTCTGCACACTTTATTGTGTTGAAGATTTAATTTTATATGAATAAATTTGTTATTTTTACCCACTGATCTACACTCAATCACCCATAATGACAAAGTGAAAACATGTTTTTAGATAGGTTTGCAAATTTATTAAAAATCCAAAATTGAAATGTTATTTATATAAATGTTCAGGCCCACTGCTGTGACACTCCAAATTGTGGTCTGGTGCATCCTGCTTGCATTTATCATTCTTTATATATGTCTTGAACTTGACTGGAGTTCACCTGTGGCAAATTGAATGATTGGACATCATTTGGAAAGGCACACACCTGTGTGTATATAAGGTCCCACAATTCACACAGCATTTCAGAACAAAACCAAGCCATGACATCAAGGGTTCTTTGTAGACCTCCACGATAAAATTATGGTGAGGCATAGATCAGAGCAAGGCAATAAAACCATTTCTAAAATTTTGAGTGTTCCCAGGAGCCCAGTGGCCTCAATAATTGGGAAATGGAATAAGTTTGGAACAACCAAAACTCTTTCTAGAGATGGCTGTTGAAGCTAGAAGAGCTTTGGTCAAGGAGGAAACCAAGAACCCAACAGTCACACTAACAAAGCTTCAAAAGTTCTCTGCTGAGATGGGAGAACTTATCAGAGGGACAGCTTTCTCAGCAGCACTTCATCATTAATTGGACAGAAGCCACTTTTTAGCAAATGGCATAAGGTAACCTGCTTGGAACTTACCAAAAGACATTTAAAGGACTCCGAGATACTTAGGAAAAAGGTCTTCTGGTCTGATGAGAGAAAAATTGAGCTCTTTGGGCAGAACACTGAGCACTATGTCTGATGATGATCTGTGGAGAGACCTTAAGATGGCACCCTACAGACACTTCCAATCAAATCCAATGGAGTTTGAAAGGATCTGCCAGGACAAATGGGATAAACTGTCCAAATTAAGGTGTACAAAGCTTGTAGAGACTTACCCAAAGCTGTAATTGCTACCATAGGATCTTCTACAAAGTACGAAATCAACAGTCTGAAAACTTATATGAATGAGAGACTTTAAAATTTGATATTTTATTAATTTGCATGTTTGTTTTAAGGTTGTCATTATAGGTTATTGAATATACTGTAGATTGATTGGCAAAAATGGCAAATGTATTCATTTAAAATTAAATCTATAACACAGTAAAGTGTGCAGAAAGTGAAGGAGTCTACATACTTTCTGAATCCACTGTATGTTCATCTGCCTGTTTGCACCAGTTCCAATAATTATGATTTTTGGGTCAGAGAGCTGAGAAGATTTAGTTTTATGTTTCAGTATTTTTCCTTTTATAAGCAAAATTTTAAAAAGTTGTACCAACAAAATTGCACTGGACAAAAATGTACAGAGAAAAAAGCATTGTGACTAATGTGTGCAGGACAACTGGATAAAGTTTCTGGACAACTCTTTTCAACTCAGGCTGTTGCCGTGGAAAAAGCTGCAGGAATTTAATTTAATGCACACTCTTAAAACAACAATATCCTTGCACAATGAAACAATTTCAACTTTAAGGTTTGTGCTTGTAATGATATTCCCACTGCTTTTGATGAGCTTGCAAATACTTTTAAACTTGAGCATATTACGAAAGTAAATGGAAAATGGGATTTTATGTCAGTGTATTTATGTCTTCACTGTAATGTCTTTGTGTATTTATTTTTATTTCTGTGGAATAAATTATCCCAGCCATTTAAGAATACTGCACATGTAAAACAAAGTGGGAAATGTGTTTTACGTCGTGGACTGTGTAATTAGTGAGTCTACTATGGATATTGCCTAGACTCTGACTTCTATGCAATGTGAAGCAAGAAGAGAGAGATACAAAAAACTGAAATAACAAACAAATACATTATCTACTAAAACTATCTGAATTTTTAATCTTGAACTTTTAATGCCAGGTAGCATAGCTGCTAGGAGTTTCTCTTGCTGTCACATCCATACACATAACAAGGTCCATACAACTAATCAACACAATATATAAAACATTACACCATCACAACATTACACTCAGTAGAACTGAAAAAATATATTGCATAAAACACAAATAGATAAAAAAAATACGATAAAGAAGAATTGCACTCCTGCCCAGTAATTCATCAAGAAAGTCCTTATAATATAAACAGAAAATAAAAAATAAACATAATTTAGATTGGATGGAGGAGTTCAAAAATCAGGAAAAAACATGAATGGGTGGTGGTGTTCCTGCAGTTGGTAAAGAAACTGTTTACACAGTCTAGTTGTTCTTGCCTTTGGTGACCACTAACATTTCCTCAATGATAATAGCTGAATGAGATGATTACGTGGCTTTTTTTTCTTTGATTATATTACCGGCACATTTCCTCACCCATGATGCTTCCAAAACATTTAATGGAGTCCATTACAGGCCTACAATCTTTTCTACAGTCCAAATAAAATGCTGCAGTTTTGTTATTTGAGTAAGCAGATGCACTGCCAGATTGTTATGGAGAATGTGAGGATGCTTTCAATACCAGCACTGATTGGGACAGATTCAACTTATAACTTGACATTGATTTTTGGCCATAGTACCCACTCCTGTATCTAAAATATAATATGTCTAGCTTAATTGTTGCCTGCAACAGTTAATATCAACACATGCATGGATGCCATTTTCAATTGTTGCAGACATCTGCACAGTATAGATACCATTTTATTTACATGGGTTTGTGGTCTCTCTGTGTGTTATGTATGTAATGTTTGTACTAGTGTTATGAGTTTTGTTATGTTGCATATACATTAAAATGTATTTTTATGGACCCCACTCCAACACCCATACACAATTTTGATTTTCAGGCTTTCAAGGGGTCCACAAGGTTAATTATAAAGACCCATTTTGGACATAATATAGCTTTTGGGTTTAGTGTCCACTGAAATAGTTATTTTGTGAAAACAAAAGTAAAAGGAAAAGTGGGAGAGCAAGAAGCCTCTACAAAGAAGCCTCCGGTTGAGAGAGAGAGAGAGTCCAGGGGAGACACCCATAGACGCAATTGCTTTAGAACTTAGTAAAGAATGGGCTTCAAAAGCCACTTCTACTTGGGCCATGTGTGAGTGCTGGTGTAAATATAATCCTGCCTGTCGCTGGTTTGCTCTAATGGGCAGTGAACACTCTCATGTTATGCTTGTTGCCACAGTCTGACATATGCCAGGCATACACTGCTTGGCACAATTTTAAGCCTGGTTTGCAATCACCAACTGATCTTTTGAGTCGGCCTGAATTTCAGCTTCATTGTATCACATACGAATGAGAGGGGTTGTGATGCTCATTTGCCTCTAATGATTGGGCTGTTGCACGACTGGAAGAATTTCTGTCATGACAGAAATTTCACTTGGCTGTCTTGTTATGAGAATGGTCTCACAAGACAATCTTTTTTCTTTATTGTAGGAAAATAACATTCCACACAATCAAATAGAACTTAACAAAACAGAATTCAAACACCACCCAACAGAAAGAGAGGAGAGCCAAAGGCTTGGGCAAAAACAAAAAAAAAAAATAAAATTAATAAATAAAAAAAGAGAAGGGAGAATGTCTTTTTTCCTCAATATAAATACTTATTCTAAAATTGTTTAAATTAGATCTTGCCATATTTAACAAATCGTTTTGAACAGATCCTCTAAGTAACGATTTTACTTTTTCTAATTTCAAATAGTACAGAACATCAGTTACCCACTGACATAAAAATGTGTGTTGGAGGGTTTTCCAGTTGAGCAAGATAAGTCTACGCTAGTAGTGTGGTATCAGCAAATACATTCAATTAGTCCTTCTCCACTTTAAGCCCATGCGGGAGTACACCAAAAGCAGCTATTAATGGATTAGGAGTGATTGTGACACCAAGGCTGTCTGATAGGCCACCCATCCATTATCCAACCCGCTATATCCTAACTATAGGGTCACAGGGGTCTGCTGGAGCCAATCCCAGCCAACACAGGGCGCAAGGCAGGAAACAAACTCTGGCATTTAAATATTTTTTGTCTAGAATTATGTTAATTTGGTGCACGCCCAAAACACAAGTCCCACATTGCCTCTGAAAATCCTGATTGAACAAAAATTAATATACGAAAAAGATCTTAATTCAATTTTCATATTGAATATCTAGTTCAAGTAGCTTGCTAATTTTTTGTAGGCAGCCTGGCGTACCACGTTTTATGAATAAAATTTGTAACTGTCAGCTAAATCCAAATGTGTTTGTGTATGCTGTGCTCTTGTGTCATCGTACATTTCTCATAAATTACACAAGTTTATATATCTATAATTACAATGAAATTAAAACTATTTTTTGTGTTTCTTAGTTCCTTAACCTCTTTTTTTTGGTCACACAAAATGGTGTCTGCCCCGATTTGTGATTTTAGAAATATGGCAACCCTGTGCTAAATTGTATTCTGTGCATGGTTGCCTTCCACTCCTTTTCTGAGATGTTAAATGAAAGATCCTTTCCACACCGTACCAGGGATCTTTGATAGGAAGAGACTTTAATATATTTTATATATTATTGATATGCTGTCTGAGTATTCAAGACTGATCAGTATTCTTGAATAAAAACGGGTGGGAGTTGAGGAAAACTGGGTAGGTTGTTTTTAACAAAATTTCTGATTTGAAAATATTGGAAAATTTTGAAATGCAATTGTTCATAAGATACAAAACATAATCTATATACTTCTTTACAAGACGATTTTTTGATGTCGCCATTAAATTTTCCGAAATTCACCGTGAAACTGTCACAGAGCGAGTGAGCGTGGCAACATAATAACACTTTACATGGCGCAAAGAGAACGGATTTTGCATACTGAGAGCATGGAGGCCACAGCTATGTTAGCAAAACTCCTGCCTGCACACATTGGCTGAATTATCGTACATTGGGTATTGCCGTTATCATGCTTATTTTCACCTTTTTTCATTTCAACAGCTATCTATCATATACTGTAGCAACAACCATTCAAGTAAATGACCAGTGGCAAACGAATCTTCGGAAACGTGCACTGGAAGAATCCGAAATAAATACACACAGCAGTGAATTGCATATATTACATACCTTCAGTTCTCTTCTGTAAAGCAGACCGTATTGTTCGCAGTTTCCCAACCATCCGCGTGTCCAGTCCAGGTACGTCTTTCTCTTTTCTTTGTAATTCCAAAGCACATTACGACAAGAGTCGGCAACACAGCTCTTTTCTTTGGTGACATTTTGAGAAGCCTGTGGACATACTTTTTTTTTTGAATGGGAAAAACTTTATTGCAAAACGTCAATGTGTCCGCTTTGGCCATGTACACGTGTAGTCTGAGCTCCCGCGTCGTGGCATGTCAATCGGACCGAACGTGCTCGTACAGATTACTACTGTTGTGCCGTGTGAGTATTCGCTTGATTACAATTTCTAAAAATTGCACATTATTTTCCCGGTAATCGGAATAAAGTTGTTTTATTTGTTGATAGTATTAAAGAGTTGTACAATATAATGGTCTTGGATCGAATGAGTGTGGATGTGTATATGCAAGTATTCTCTGCCACACACAGACACCATCGAGCTGAGACTCCCTATGCCCTATGATGTCAAGGCAGCTCCGGCTGCTTGCAGTTCTCTTAACGAACTTAAGAAGCGCACTGCCTTGTCAATATCATGAAAGTTATATTGTTTATGATATTGTAACGGCAGTACCTGCAACTATGGGAGAGTGGCAAGTACCCTCCGAGATGTACGACCGTTATGTAAATATAGAAGCCATCAAAAAAGCCCGCGCAGATGCAGCCTATAAAAGGGGAGCATCTGCACAGCCGTCTGTCTTCACTCTAGCACTGACAGCTGGGAAAGCGAGTCCTTCTCAGGAATAGCGAACTAATAAAACAGCCGTGGAAAAGAGCTCCAATCCATTATTAACCACGCGCTCTTACACCGCGCTTTGCTGCAGTATGATCTGCTATTCATTTTTTTTGTACATTCCCATATGTCGATTTTGTTTGTTTATTTATTTATGTTTAGGATGAGTAAAAATAGATGGACAGCAAAATGGAAACACATGGTTTGTGAATAATATGGGTGTTGTCTCTTTAATTCACCCACCTGTATAAATTGGCCTAAAAAAGTGTGCGAAGAGATCAAGGGCTAATTGTGTGTTCAGTTACAGAGTAGTAAGGAAGTAAAAATTATATGAGAAAATGGGGCTTGTCACATTTTTCTGTACTCTTTTCACTATGTCGTTATATTGATTTGCCGTGTGTTATTGCTGCAGTTTGTTTATGAATTTTGTTTTACCTTCTTTTAAAATGATTTCACTAGTTCTTGTAAGGTTTGTTGAGTTTTTATGCACATAAAGAAGTTCATACAGTATATATTCAAATACTAATGAATGCCTCGACAAATCGTATTTTTTTCAGTTGTATTTGTTTATATGGTATTTGTAATGAAACTCCTTCTATGACTCTTTAAAGGCATGAGCATTTATTATAATAAATGTTGGACCTGTGCTACATATGGTTTGCAGCCATCTTGTTGAAAGTTGCCATGTCCTTCATAAGCCATAACCATAAAAGACAGTGATGTGTGGATGAAATCAAAACAAATCTACTAGGGAATGTTTGTTATAGTTTGGCTATGACATTCCCTTTGTTCCTTCCAACTGTGAATCCTGGGCACACCTTTTTGGTTTGATGAATGATCTTTATAATTCTTGGTGTTGCCCCTTGTCTTCTTACTGACCATGTCTTATTCTAATACAATTAATTTCCTGAATATTCTGTTCAATATTCTTTCCTCTGTTTTTTTTTTCAAATATGCCTGACTTCACTATGGTCAATCACAAATAAACAAGTGTGCAGATGGGACCTGGACTTGCACCACATGTAGAAATAGATAGATACTTTATTAATCCCAAGGGGAAATGGTTAATGCTTTATACCAGTTGCTGCTGTGATACAATCTGGCACCCTGTTAATATACATGTATACTGAAATAATGAATATGAACTTAAATTGAATGAGTGATTACAATTTCAACAAAAGTATGAGGGACTTTTGAAGACTAAAAAGAAGTGCCATGACTAACCATGTGTCTTTAAGGATGAAAATTACAAAGGTTACTTTCTGAAATGCAATGAACAATGTGGACCACCGGGGTGCATACAGCCACCCTAACCCCACACAGACAGGCAGACACAAGTCTGCCACACAACACATGATTTATTTACAATCGGGGAGCTATTATTTCTCCCCATGGCACAGTCCCAATACACCACAACATGATAACGCACAGTCCTTTAGAGTCTTCCTTCTCTCTGTCTCTCTGTCGGCCCTTACGCCTCCACTCACTCTCAGGTAAGCTTCGTCCACACCTCCCGACTCTGGCTTCCCGAATAGAGTGAGGTGGCTCCTTTTATTCAGGTCCTGGGAGTGTTCCAGATGGCTCATCAGTATTACCTGGTATCACTCCCAGGTGTGGTGGAAGTCCTTAATAGGGCTCTGTAGCTACCCCTGTCACCCACCACGGAACCCAACAGGGCTGCACCACCCTCCAGCTCCCAGCACGCCCTGCAGGAATCTGTGGTGCCACAGCCACCCAGGAAGGCTGCCCTCTAGCGTCCCAGGGAAGGTATTGCCTCACCGATGGTCTCTCCCCTGGTACTTCCATTCTGTTGGCATCCCAGCCAGATAATGGCTGTGGCCGCCCATCACAGCAATAGTCCATTTTTAATATGTGCAACTTCAGCGCCACAAGTTCAGATGGCACTCTTAGTCATCTCATTACTCAATTGATAATTTTACTAAACAATATTGTATAAAATTAGAAAGCTCACTGCCATTGTGTTTCAGGAAATGAGAGTTTCCCTGCCCATCCACAGAATGGATTTTTTTAATTATTTCCATAAGCTTTGCAGTTCCGCCACTGCCATGGGTTATTTGTTAAAAAGCCGTTAGCTGGGTGTTTAATACTTACTCATCTCTATAAATGGCTTGAGGCTTTTTGTGATGTGCAAGCAGCTGTTTCAAGGCTCTGTCACTGGCTGTAAAACCTCGCTTTTCTGCCAGATCCACAAAGCATTCAGGCATTCCTAGAGACAGAACACAGTCTGTCGTTACACTGTTGTTTCAAAGAATCAAATAAATAAACATTAGCTCTCGATACTATTATGCACTTCTACAGAAAACTATAAAAATGCAGTTTAATATTTGAACTCAGTGCCAGCAGGCTGGGAATGCAATGCAAGTCAGCAACTGGTCTAGTGGAAAAAAAAAAGTGTTTGGTTCCACGGTCAAGGCTCAATAACAAAATTTAAAAATGAAACAGGAAATAAGCTGTGTTCAGTTAAACAGCTTTGCATTCACAGATCCATTGCTCCAAATCCTTCATTTGTGGCCAAATAGCAAACATTGTGTACATCATACCAACCAATTGCAAGTCACACACTCCAGCAAACAGATATAAAGCAATGTGCCTTTTCTGCCAAGACATGGACAGCAAGGCGCTGTTGGATTCTTTTGTGTGCAACATCCTCATCATGGAAACATCACTGTCATTTGGCAAAACCACGCAAACTGGGCAGGAATTAATTTGAATGCTGACTGAGGTTTCATTGGGCTTTGTTAGTATGGGGTTTCCTTCAGACCAGTACAAGGACACTGGATAGATTAGCAGCTTCATTGAATAACAACAACAACAACATTTATTTATATAGCACATTTTCATACAAAAAGTAGCTCAAATTGCTTTACATAATGAAGAGAAGAAAAATAAAAGACAAAATAAGAAATTAAAATAAGACAACATTAATTAACATAGAAAGGAATACACCTTTTTATTTTTTAAAAATGGTCAATGATATTTTTTCACGCAGTCTTTTGCATGTGGAGATTTCCCTGGTGTAATGAAGAGTTTAAATATACTCTTCTTGCCAAACTCATTCATAAATATGATTTCTATAATCTTAGTTTAATTAATTTTAAATATCTTTTCCTTAGGTATTGTCATAATAATGATGATGACTCAGGCGCCACCGAGAGTGGCAGCCTTTTCAGCAGCTCCGTTTGTGAATTTCCCCTTGGGATTAATAAAGTATCTATCTATCTATCTATCTATCTATCTATCTATCTATCTATCTATCTATCTATCTATCTATCTATCTATCTATCTATCTATCTAATTCTGAACTGTTATTAACCCCCCACCAGTCATGTGAAACATTAAGTACACTGCATAAACATTTTATTTTCCTTTTTAACATATGTGGATCGTCATTACTTAAATGGTATCCTTAGATAAATGTGATGTGATTAATAAAATAATGAATACTAGCCAACCCATGGCATAGCATACGCCGCATAATTATTTATTGATGGGTGAACACTTCCTGAAAGACACAGTTGTCCAAATGGGGTGGGTTTGAGGATACGACTGTGAGTGAATGAAAAGATGGAACTCTGGAGAGAGCAACATACAATTGTCCGTGACTGAAAACTGGTTTTGGCAGATACAGGCATATCTTTTTGAAAGTTTGTCCCTGTGCCTTATTAATTGCCATTGCAAAGGCCAATCTAACAGGAAATTGTCTGCGTGTAAAAGTAAAAGGCAAATTTGAATCTGATGGGGTCAGGGAAATCTGGGGAATAAGGACAGTTTGTGAGGTAGTAGCTGCGATTGTTTTACACTCTAGTACATTGTGGTGAATGCTGGTAACAGTCCGTCTAGTGCCTTTACAGAGGCTCCTTGCTGGCATGAGGTTTCTGAGAAGCATGACAACTGAACCAATTTTAATTTTGAGTTTATGCGGAGGCATGCCAGTGGGAGTAAGACTGCTAAGAAATTCTTCGGGGAATGAAAGTTGATGTGCGGGATCATCTGTGACGATGAAGTCAACGCTGGTGAAAGTTACTTCGTCGGTAGGGATAAGTTTCAGTACCTGTTCATTAAGGTGTAGCGAGTCTTCGTTGGTGATGCTTAATATAGCTCGCGTACTGAGTTGTTCTGGAGTCACAGTTGAGAAGTCGATGTCGCCACATAGTTGTTGAACGGGATCAGAAATAAAAGGAAAACAATGTGAAGGTAATGTTGCAGGTGTTCTGTTTTTCCCGTCTTGCAAAATCTTGTTCATGAGGAAGAGCTGTCATATTTGTCGTCAGTGTAAGTACATGCATGTGACGCCACAAAGGTTGCTTGTTAATGCAACCGGCAACAGTAGGTGCTCGGGAGCCACGCATAATGACGGGGAGTATTTGTCGGAAATCGTTGGGGGCGGGCACATGAGCAGGCAGTGCCCATGCCTCGAGAGCGAAGGTGGTCGCAGGAGGAGGGTTAGAGTTGGCGGGCGGGGCTCTGTCGTGCGTATCCCATGACGCGGGAGAAGGGTTAGAATTGGCGGGCGGGGCTCTGTCGTGTGTACCCCATGGTCTTAGAGTTGGCGGGCGGGGCTCTGTCATGCGTACAACATGCGCACTGCCTGCTCATGCCTTGAGAGCGAGGGTGGACGCAGGAGGAGGGTTAGAGTTGGCGGGCGGGGCTCTGTCGTGCATATCCCATGACGCGGGAGGAGGGTAAGAGTTGGCAGGCGGGGCTCTGTCTTGCATGTGTCTTGCTTGCCATGGTCTTAGTGAATTATTCTCTTTAATAAAATCCCTGTGTGCGCCCAGGTGTCCGTGTGTGGGTGTCTTCTGGTGAAGTGCGCATGCGCGGGGCACGGTGCGATGCGCGATATTACTGTCAGAGAAAGTTAGAGGCGTTTTACGGAAATACAAACCAGTATTACTGCGAGAGGAAATTAAAGGTACACAATACAGTGACGCATATTACAGCCACATTTAAGCCAGTATTACTGTCAGAGGAGATTAAAGGCATATTACCGACGTGCACGCCTGTATTATCGGCAGAGAAAATTAAAGGTATATTACGGACGTACAAGCCAGCGGACGTACAAGACGGTATCCTTCAATAAGGGCGCGCACAGGCATCCTTCAATAAGGACGCGCACAAAAAGGCGAGCCTCAAAAGGGCAACCTCAATTGGGCACAGCGAATAAAGGCGCGCGTAAATAAAGATCTGCACCTTTGTTGCTCTTCACATATTCCAGAGCCATTTGAACTAAATTATCTACGAACGCCTTTATTTACCTCGCTCAATTGAGGTTGCCCTTTTGAAGCTCGCCTTTTTGTGCGCGTCCTTATTGAAGGATGCCTGTACAAGACAGTATTACTGTCACAGAAAATTAAAGACACACAATACACGGCGGCAGCCCACGAAGAACGGTCAGCTCAGCAAGTAAACATCAACAAAAGAAAGGCTGAAAGAAAGAAAAATACAACCAACAAAAAGAATGAGGTCAAAGTCCCTTGCCATTTAATATAGACTGTTCCTACTAATGTTTATGCACTACTGTTCTAGCGCCCGTTATTGTAACAGGCTAAATGACTAATATATATAGATTTTACTAATAATAATTCAGTGAACAATGAATACTGTAGAGATGCAGTGTGTGGAAAAAGTAAATCCACCCTTGACCGTAATGGCTGAATGGAATGGAAGAACATTTTTCCCACTCCTCCATGCAGAATTCTTTCAGCTGTGTGATGATTGAGAGGTGTTTTGCATCCACAGCCCATTTCAGATCCCCCCACAGAGTATCTCAATGAGATTAACATCCTGGCTTTGACATGGCCATTCCAGACTCCAACATTTCTTTCCTTTCAGCCGTTCCTAGGTAGATCTACTGGCATGTTTAGGAACATTGTCATGTTGCAAGGTCTACTTCTGGTTGAGCTTCAAACTTTTGACAGATGGTCTCATAATATCTTTAAGCACCCTCTGGTACAATTCAGAATTCATAGTGGATTCTATGATGGGGCCCTGATGTGACAAAGCAGCCACCAGCTGTAACATTTCCACTACCATACTTTATACTTGGTATCAGGTTCTACTGGCCAAATGCTGTCTTTGGGTATGGCCAAACATATCTTCTGTTCAGAGCATATTGTTCCAGAAGTCCCAGTCTTTGCATAGATGTTCATTGGCAAACTTAGTCTTGCCCTGACTTTCTTTCTGGACAAAGGTCTAACAACAAAGATCAATTTGCACAGCCTCTTTCTATGGGGAGCCTCCTGTACTTTTACATCAATTGTGGCAAGAGCTACCTGGCCTGGACAAGTTGGTAGTTGTTTGAAATCTTCTCCACTTGTAGATCATCTTCCAGACAGTGGAATGGTTGATTTCCAATTGTTTGGAGATCATTTTAAATCCCTTCCCAGACTCAAAGGCATCTGTAACCTTCTGAAGGCCTCAGATAGCTCTTTCGATCTAGGCATAGTAATAGCACACACTTCAGTTACAAAGAGCAATCCAAACTAAATGTCTGAGATTTAAAAAAGACAGATTCAGACAAGAATATAATCTAATGATGTTCTGATCATTTGCACCTGATCAGGTGCATGGGTTCTAATAATAAGTGTTTGAGGTAGTGATAAATGTTGGGGTGTACTTATTTTTTCCATGTGTAAAATTTGCATTTATAGATAACAAAATGTAAATGAGGTTTATTATATTACATCATCATTGTGTATACTGTAGATACTGTTTCAATGAAGATGAAATCTTGATATGTTCATATATGATAAAAAATGCGAAACATTTCATGTACTTATTTTTTTATATGACTGTATATTCTGGCACTTGATGCCACTACTCTACTGCCAAGCGGTTTTCCTGCCCATGGAAAGAAATCTGTAATACCGGGAGCTTTGGAATCAACAGATGGAGAGATTCTGTTATCAAATTGGACGGCCCAGCACAGACTCAACTGTAAAATTGAGGTGAAGAGGGCAGGTGGCCTGTAGGCAGAGGTCTCCAGGACTGTAACTGTGTCTATTTGTCTTATGTGATTATTTTCTCTAGGGACACTGCTGACTGGAGTTTTTGATTTCGTTTTGTCATTTTCATCTAACAGTAATTTAAAAATAATGTTAATGGAATGATACTGTTGGTTCCATTCATGTTAATTAGTTTTAAACCGTTTTATTTTCCTGACTGATTAAACAAATCTGTGTCTTTATTCATACTCATTACATGTTTAGTAATTTTTCAAGTTTATAACTGTTTGTGAACTTATCTAATCACTCTATGCCTATACTCAGTGAAGGGTGCTGTACACAAACAAATTGAATTGAATTGAATCTGCAATCCCAACATTACCCTTTTCACCTTTTTTACTTTATTATTCTTAAGACTCTTACACTTTCTAGATATAACATCGTTAATAGACTGATTGATTGACTAAAATAAGGTGTGTTATAAAGGTCTTGCAGAAAAAAGCTTTAATGTCTATAAGTCACATTTAATATTTATTTTTCTTATTACTGGTTATAATGCCCACACTCCATCTCTCCACACCCGCAGTAATACAAAGCAGCCGAAAGTATAAGAAATGGTCTGTTCTCCCAGCGTGAAATGGCAGACCACAAATGGGAGAAAACAAATCAAAAGCAGGCCAACATCAAAACCAGAAGTCCAAAACTGAAATATTAAAGCCAAATATGAAAAACTGGAACTGGTGTTTGACAACTCAAGCATTAATCCTAAATATCCAATGATACTTCACTTGTCTGCGTAACTGCGAGGGTCTGTGTTGGTATGTGTTACATAGATTTCATCAGCAGTTATGATTTTTGCGTCTGCATGGTCTTGTGAGTTGACTGACATCAAACATGAATGCATTCTAAAAGTAGGCCAGTGTACATATGTGGAACGATTCTATATTAGTGCAGTTCTCCACACAAACACACAATTGTACTATAAACAGAGCAGGGTGCACCTCCTCTGTTTGTGAACACATCCAAAACTGTCTGTGTCCATTAACACCTGATAAAAGTTTGAATAAGCATGTGAAAGTCTTTCGAGAACAATCCAGAAACTTGAACGAGGAGTAAATGGCACCACTGTGTTTTATACTGTCTGTACGATGACATCACACAATGCAAACTACTGTTGTCATGTCAAAGCAATGGAGCACTGCTGCCAACAACAAATAACTTTAAAATGGTGGTGGCCAGAGCTGAAAACAATAGGCAAAACTGGCGGCAATAACTTAAACAAAATAACTTTAAAAATGAAAAGAAAACAATATGCAACAATCAGAGTGGGTTCTAGATTAAATAAAACCCAAATTCATAACATTGGATGCTCAAGCAAGGTATAACTAAAGGAGAATGCAAAGCACAAAAAAGTGACCAATTTCAAAATTAAACTCCCCACAGTGGAAGAACTTATACAGGTCCTCTGTGCACCATGTTGATGGACTTGTCCACCTTTCAAGTGCCATAGTGCACTCTCTCAGTGGAAATCTTTCTCATTCATGACCTTCATCTCTCCTTCCTGTCTTTAAATGTCCTCATGGGATGACATTCAGCCAAACCCTGGATTTACATCCTTAGCTATAGGGTTACTAGGATGGAATTCTCTCTAGTGGCCTTTGGTGCCCCCTTCATCTGTGTAGTTGAGTGACCCTTAAAGGACCAAGCTTCCAGAGGAGGTGTGGAGTGGTTTACTTCCTTAAACAGGCAACCCTATGCTACCCCCAAGTAGTCAGGAAGGAAAGTACTCGCCTCCATCTGGAGTTCCTTTCCCAGAAGTTGCATACAAGGTATAGCATGTTGCTGTCTGTTTCTGTTTTTATTATTATTAATATAGTTTGTTCTCATAAGTTATTTAGTGATGAAACCACTAGCTTTGTTATCCTGGCAGGGTTGCTGTGATGCTGTGTTGTTTTAATGTGCTTACTTTGTGCTGCCATATTACTTTAAGAGCAGCCACCTATTTTGAGACTATTTAAACTTTTTATTAATAAAGGAGAGATTCCTCAGTGGGAGAAAAGGAGTTTTTCGAGCAATTTAAATAACGGGAGTAGTTTAGGTTCTCAACTTGCCTGAGTAGTGACTTTTAAGTTTCATTTTGCCCTTTTCTGATATTCATCTTTATTTCTCCAGTGTAATAAACCATGTGCTAATTTGGTATTTGCCCTTACAAGATCTCTGCCAGTATTATATCCTTTGAATTTCTGTTACTGGAAAATTCTAACTGGGTATGACATAGCTAACCTCACTCTTAAATGAGCAACTTTCTCACAGTTTTCTCAAAGCAGGGAAACTTCAATACCAGAAATGTCAAAAGCAATTCATGCCCTGTCTCTCTCTGTCATGATACAGAGTTCAGCAGGCCAGGCACGGGTGGGTTTTGGCCACCTTAGTACCCTGAAAAACTGTCCTAAGTTTCTTTCATTGTGGTAACACCTTTACTTTCATACATTCAATTCAGGAACAAGGTATTAATTAAAATAATTAAGTTATATTTCAGCATATCTTCTTTATTTCAAATTCAAGATTATTGCCATGTGTACAACATACAGTGAAATCTCTACTTCAATAACCAATCAAAATGCAACATGCCACCACTCTTCAGTCCCATGATCAGCAAGTAATACTAGTCAGTGATAGTCTAACAGAACCTGAAACCTATTTCTCTTGGAACTCAAAGAACACTGGTGTGCACCAACATCCTACCATGCAAAAGAATCAGTGTACTTTATAGATTTGGGGGTGCTGAATCCATCTCTGAAACTGGAATTTCTCTACCACAAACCATTTCTGTGAGATATTGGATTCTGTGAAATGTGCTATTTTAAAAATAATTGTTGATTTGTTAAAAATAAATTACATTTGTTTTATGGCATAAGCATTATTTCTAGTATATCCAGAGCTGAAAAATTGCAGTCTTCCTCACTCTTAACATTACTTGAGGTGGAAATGACCCAGAATTAAGCATTTGCCACGAAAGTTTTTACTCTCAATTAATATTTTTTTTCTCTCTTTTTATTCCTTCATAATAGCCGGCAATTTATATTTAGAAAATTAGAAAGATGTCTTTCTATTGTCCAGAGTAGGGAAATTCATTGTTTAAATGGTTTTTATAGAAATAAGCAAGGATGGGTTGATCCATCCTTTGTCTTGACCAGGTAACACGTAATTCAAACAGTAAAAGAATACACACCTTTACTTTATTCTTGAGAATACAAAGATAGTAGACTACAAAAATATAGTTGAGGAGCTTCTGTCTTCCTACCTGCATCTTGGGTGCAACATTTCCTGTACTCTTATTTGGATTTTTTTCCCTGAGAACATGGAGAGTGTCCACCATGACATCACTGAAATGGAGAGACATTATAGTGGAAGGTGGAGTGAGTCTATTTTAGCAGACATCTGTTGGTCATTCCACTGAGAAACACCGTCAGAGGAATGTAAGAGGAAAAACTTTCAAGTGACTAGTTTTATGTAAATAATAATTATATTTAAAACAGTTATGTCATTTATAATTTGTCATGTCTAAATAATTAATGTTAGAAATATATTACATTTGTTTTCTCTAAAACAGTGTCTTTTTCTTTTTAAACCTTCATTTCTTAAAAATTGATGTTGATAGATCAAGCCTGTTGCCACATTTGTATTCAGCACCCACAAATCTTTAAAAAGTGAAAAAAATATTTTTCAGACCAGTTTAACTTTTATGGAGGTTTTTAACATTGGATAATTTAAATATATTCTTGTTTTCTTTGTATCTTTTGGTTGAAACCTTGTTAATTTTATTTGTTTATTGTTATGTTTTGTGGCATCATTGTGATCAGCTGCTAGGGGGTGCAGTCCTGGAAGTTGCTTTTAACAATATTTAACAATTGTGTTTATTGTATTTAATGATTGTTTTAGGTTAAGACCTTTGTTTCTCCTTTTTTGCTTTCTGCTTGGTTTGCTTATTGGGTTTTTATTAATTCAGTATACTGTAAATCATCCACCAATTCTGACCTTTCCTGCTCCTGACTAATGTTTTCATTTTCTGATATGTGAGTCCTTTTGGTTTGACACTTTGTACCCCCTAACAGAAAAAAATAATTATGACTTTGAAAAATATTTGGGAAATGTACTAATAAATATTTAAGGTTCTGTGTTTTAAAGTTAAAACTTATTTATTTGGATGGGCGGGAATATTAAACATCAAGCATGCCAGTAAACCTCTCCAGAAGCTTGATTATAAACTAAATACTAAAAACAAAATTGAATATAGGGCAATATTGTGTTTTTCTCTTGTTGGCATACATTTGTAGTTTGGAACCTACTTTTGTTTACTTTTTTTGCCAAAGCATTTTTCCTCAGGTTAAATACATTTTTATGTATTCTGTCTATTGTGGAGCTTTAAGTTTCACTTGTATTATGGTTTGTCATGTATAAAACATATTCAGTTGTTTATTGTTTTTTGTGTTTGCAGTGATGCCATTTTTTGTTGCTATTTTGCTCCATAGTTACCGCGATGCATCAGCAGGTTGCTTTTAGACAGCTGCCCCAAATCAGCAGTGCAGCATTATTTAAATCAGCAACATACAGAATGTAATTGTCCAAGATCTGGGATATTTTCAAATAAGCATTTGCTTTGGTTTAGTTTGAATTTGATTTAGGACAAATGACTTACACTTGGTTCTTTGGCTTAGTTATTAACTTTATTGATCTCCTGGTATTCAGCTCTTACCCTGTCCTCTAACTATGTTTCTGTCTTGTCCTTCTCCTTGTCCAGTGCAACACTGTCAATTCCTGTCTACCTGTCAATTCCATCCTGGCAATACACTTTTATAATAATGCTTTTAATCTTGTGTGAATGTGATATGTATATCACAAAGGAAACGGACAAAGGAAACAGCCTACTTTTATAATAATAGTGGCTGACAAGGTTCCATTTATTTTGATTTCAGTTCATATATACAGTATATGTAACATTTGCTCACCTACTCCGTACAAATATTTTGAGCTAAGTACTGAGTCAAAAGTCTCATCCTCATCTAAGCCCCAAGAGGCTTTAAAATTACACTGTTGAAAACACTGCACAGTATTTAATGTACAGTACATTATGTGTTATCAAAAATTTGCTTGCATGAAATGAATCCTGTTTGGTTCTAATGGATCAATGCAGGGAGAATTTTTCACAATTCTTTAACTAGAATACAGTAGGTGTATATAATCTGTAGCCCAGATTGAGGGCTGGGAATGGTGTAAATAATACACAATCCAATCTTTTCTTCCCCTCCTCAAGATAATTGAAATAATGGCTGGTTTCCATAATCGAGACACTTACCGTGACTTAATGCTGAGTTGCAAGTAGAACCTAGACATGGTAGTAAATCAGTATGGAAGGCTTTGTTCCATTCAGAATTAAAATTTCAGTTGATAGATTTCTGTAATACATAATAAAAGTGATTTGAATTCTTTCCTTTTTCAGAGTTGTAGTTAGGGATTCTTATTTTATATTTTTTGTTTTAGTCCTGCTTAAGCAATTTTGTTGCCGTCAGCTTTTTTATTGATTGACCCAATTTCATATATACTGTACATCTTGTGGATTTGATGTTTAAATGTATTATTTTGTTATATTTTGTTCCTAATTTTTCATAATTGCTTTAATGTGATTTGGGTTTATTTTTCTTTATATTTCAATTCTTTAATTTTATGTTCAGACTGGATAGTCAGGCTCATTTAATGTCATTTTAAAAGTGCCCAGGTAAATACTTTTTCTGCATTATTACTGCTTTTACTGTATCCTACATCTCTCCTTAATTTCTCATAATAATTCTCATCCAGGGACATCCTGACTTCTTGTTTCGCTTGTTTAAATTGAATGCCCTGCCTGTTCCTTTTCTGAGAGTGCTACTTAACTTTATTAACAATAAGTTCAAAGTATGGTTCAAACGATTAATTTTGGAAATATCTCAGTAGTGCACCATGGTATGAAAAAGTGTTATCTTTCACCATCATAATTCTGACAGAAATAATGAGAACAATGATATCAGTTTGAATAAAACAGCTCTTCACAAGTACGTTACAGATCATTCCTTCATCTGAAATTTCATATTCTAATACTGTGACTTAACCCTTTGAGTGAGTATTTATGTGGATCAGAGCCTTAGGTTAAAGTAAACAGTCCAACCATCTCTCCCTATCAAGATCTCCTGTGCTTTAGTCATTGGGACCACGAGAGTGTGCTTTTGTAGGATCCATCTACTCAGATTATTGTGTTTATTTACATAAAAATTACCACAGTTGAGGGATACAAACAATAAACTTTATAGCTGTAGCCAAAGGTTTAAAGTGTATCACTGTGATCTATGAGTTTACCTCCACCTTTCATTGTTTTACTTAAGATGAGTGACTGGGGCCATTAATAAATACAGATGAAGTAGGCAAGCTGACAGGGAGAAGACCAAAGCAGAGATAAGGGAAAACAAATGCAGCAGCTCAAGAAGGCTATTAAAAGGTGATGGTGTGCTCCCTGCTTGGTGGTTTTTGATATATGATAAAGGGCTACTGTTCTTGTGTAAGCAAAGAATGAATTCTATTTTTCAGAAAATTGCATGTTCCAGGAGCTTTCCCTGAAAAACTGTACTATTGTGAGTGTCAGTTGATATTTTTCCTTTCTTCATCTTAGAATTATTGCCATAGCATTAGAGAAGGATATACTGAGGAGGAGTACTGAGGTGATCGTTCCTCCCCCACACTATGTGACTCTTCAATTCCACCCGGGGGGGTAAACATTAACATTATACAAAGTTATTGTCTGTTTTACCTGCATTTTTTATCACTCTTTAATTTAATATTGTTTCTTCAGTATGCTGCTGCTGGAGTATGTGAATTTCCCCTTGGGATTAATAAAGTATCTATCTATCTATCTAATATATATAGTGGCAGACAGTTAAAGGAAGGGGGAGAGAACTTACTCAGGGCATTACCACCCTCGGAGAGCTAGATGGCAGCCCCTCTGGTTTGCAGCGGTGCCTCGTTCTCCCACAGGGCTCCTTGGGAATTGGAGTTTGGTGCAGCCCTGCTGGGTTCCATGGGTGCCACCAGGGGGCAATCTGTGAACTGTTGTGCCTTTTGCTGCCAGAAGGACATCAAGCACCTGAAGCAGTTCCAAGTGCCATATACTGTAAAAGGAGTCAGTGGCCAAATTTTGGGGAGCCAGAGTCTGGTGGAAGGGAGACAAAGCTCGTCAGGAGGAGTGGAAAACGGAGAAAGAAAAAGGAGAATTGTGCTGTGTTTCCTTTGCTTGTGACTTTGCTGTGAACGTGGGAAACGGGAGAAAGCATTTCCCACGTGGAAAAGAAGAAAAATAAAAACATGTGTACCAGACTTGTGTCCCACATCTATCTGTTTCGGGACTGGGGCAGCTGGTGCGCCCCTGGTGGTTCACTATATATATACTTTTTTGAAAATTTATTAAAAATAAAAAGTATGTATCACATCATTTGCAAATTTATTTAATACAAAAAATAAGTATCATGTTTACAAAGGTGTTCAGAACCTTTGTTGTAGCACCTTTTGCAGCGTTTACAGCCTGGAGTCTTCTTGTCTATGATGGAACAAGTTTTGCACACCTGCATTTTGGGATTTTCTGCCATTCTTTTGTGCAGAGCCACTTATGTTCTTGTCAGGCTGGATGGAGGCTATTGGTGCACAGCTGTTTTCAGGTCTCTCCAGAGAAGTTCCATTGGATTCAAGTCTTGTCAATTTAGGATTAATTCCCTGAGTTGTCCCTAAGCCACTCCTATCTTGTCTTTATTTTGTGCTTAGGGTAGTTCTGTTGGAAGGTGAACCTTCAGTCCAGTCTGAGGTCCAAAGCACTCTGGAGTAGATTTTCATTAAGGACATCTCTGTACTTGGCTCCATTTAGCTTTCCTTTAACCCTATTTAGTCTCTCTGTCCCTGTTGCTAAAAAACAACCACACAACACAATGCTGCGACCACCATTGGAATGGTATTTTACAGGTGTTAAGTGGTGCCTCGTTTCCTCCAAACCCGATGCTAATCTTGATTTTATCATATCAGAGAACTGTATTCTTCACAGTCCAAGAATCCTTTAAAATGGGTCCTTCAACAAGTATAACATCTGTGCTCCGCTTTTAGGCACCTAGGAGATGTTTATCTCTTGCCACTCTGTCATAAAGCCCAAATTGGTGGAGTTTTGCAGTGATGGTTGTTCTTGTGGAAGTTTCTCCCATCTCCTCACAGATTCTCTGGAGATCTTCTTCTTCTGTTTAATCCATCTGTTTATTGTCATTGTGCTGGTGTTTGAACACTCATATCTCTTTGAACAACCCATTAATTCATAGCTCACGCCACTCTACTTAAATGCTCGATATTCTTTTGTTTTTAGGATTGCCTTACCAAATTCTGGGGAGAAGGTTTATATTATGCATCCATTTCACCCACAATTATGCACATGCTTTTGTGGCTAGTAACAGAGTATAATTAACCACAAAATACTTTACTTGCACAAAGCTATGATGATACTATCTTATAAACTATATTCATCTAGTGAGTTATGTTTCCTATACTCACATACAGTGGTACCTCTGGTCACGAACATAATTCGTTCCAAAACTCTGGACGTGACCCGATTTGGTCGCACCCCGAACATAATTTCCCCATAAGATTGTATGTAAATACAATTAATCTGTTCCATTAGTAAACTAAATGTAAAAACATTGAATAACACTGAGAAAACCTTGAACAACAGAGAAAACTAACATTGTAAGAGTTCGTGCTAGACCCTTACGAACCACTCGCTGTAGACATTTTTTTTATGAGTTTTAAGCACATGGAAATTAAAATTAAATGCCACTTCTCTTGAGAAACTTTTCAAACCATCCTCTACTGGCCTCAAATTCCTCACCTTCGACACTCGAAGAAGGATTTTTTTCAGCAAATCGCCAAGAATCTTCCTGGCTTTCTCACATATGATCGCCTTGCTTACGCTAACCCCTGCAAGTTGCTTCTCATTCAACCACACTAATAACAGTTTTTCCACCTCTTCCAGCACTTGAGGCCTCTGCTTGGTTAAAATTGTAACTCCTTTTGAAACATCAGCTGCTTTGTTAGGCCCTGTATACGCAAACAAAAGAAAATGGGAAATGGAGAATGGGAAATAATTGGTGCGTACGAACCGGAAGGGAAACTGGCCACCAGTGTTTTTGTTTGCCACCAGAGCGTGTGGTCGTGAACAGATGCAAAGTTTTGGCAAACTTTTTGATCATAACCCAATTTGTACATGTTCGGAAACGTTCGTGACCAGAGGTTCTACTGTATGTAGTTCAGGGGTAGCTATAAGCCCCAGGGTCCAGCCTAACAGAGATGGGTGTTTTTTATACAGAAAATGTCCATAAAAATATATCTAATAATGCCATCACCTAAACAGTTTTATTTTTCTAGGAGAGTGAGAAATTAATGTTATAAATGCTGCACAATTCTTCTTTTATAGCCAATTTCAACTGCCAAACTTATCTAACTAATTAAATTTTCATGTCAAGAGCTCGTAAATTTGCAATGAGTACAAAGCAGTAAAGAGAAAAAGAGAGTCAAAGAGAGAGACATCACTAAACAATCGCAAATAACATAATTAAAATACAGAGACAACTCTTCCGCATTTCCATTCTAATTTGTGACCCTCAAAATAACAATGATAATGTCTGAGTTAAGTCTGCCAAGTTCCTGTGCTCCTCTCATTTTTCAACACCACATGAACCCAATGGCCACACTAGTTATAACAGATGCTCACTTATAATAATGAAGGGGGATGGAATGCATGGAATATTTGAAACAGCCACATGACACAACATTCTCAAACCTATCAAATTCAGTCCACATCATGAGGGGGCTAGAGCCTGTTCTGGCAGAATCAAGCATAAGGCTGGAAGAGGCCCTGGACAGGGCACCAGGACCTTACAGAATTCACTGAAGCAACCTACCAGCAGTCAATTTGGAACTGCCAGAGAGCCTCGTCTGCATGTGTTTGAGGATGTGAAAGGAAGATCAGACTACCTGGAGGAAACCTTTGCAGGCAAAGGAGATCATGGAAACTCCACAATAATCTGGACACATGGCTCAAATCCTGGGTGTTCGGACATGGGGCAGCAACATTCACCACTGTGTCATCATGTCACTTTTGGCATTTAAAAACAACTCTACAATAATATGAAATAGTGATGAATTTGATCCAGGCAACTGAAACTACACTCAAATTTTAAAGATTGTCATTTTCCTTTTACAGTTTAAATAAATATACACAGATGTAAAAATGTAAGATTATAATAAATGCAGAGGTAGATAAGTACATCTTTCAAACAGGACACCATCTCAGTTTCTGAATGACCAAACAGCAGAATTCTTCTAGCCAATTAATATATTCTGCTAAATCTCCACCAGGGAGTGGTGCTGTCAGACATGACCTTTCTTAAATCTTATTTATTTTTGGCACACAAGATGTGAACAGCTTTTCAAACCTTATACTTTACTAGACTATGTGGTCAAATAAGGATTCCACCCACGTTGCCCTTTATTGCATTTTGCTCTCCCTCTCTGAAAATATTATATTTTAAAACTGTGGATATATTGTGAGTTTTTAGCTTGAATGCCATTTGAAGAAGTTCACTTTGCTTTGCCACAGACTCCCAACAAACTGAAAACCACAGTTACCCATTAAAACAGTGGTGCTAAACTTTACCATCCGAGTAGCGGTTGATTCTCAAAACTGTATATAAAAATACTTTTCCAAGATCCCACTAACCCGATAAAGGTTGAACACTCTTTCAAGCATGCACAAGGTCCTCTAAAGTCCCTATCCATTTCCAGTTGTCATAGCCCTTTAAATTTGATTCCTACTTAAAAATATTGCCAGCCCCCTTTTAGAAAGTTAATGTTAAATACACAGAAGTGTCAGCTAATTTCAAACAGTGTTACACAGTTACTTAGATTATGGTAAAATCTTTTAACCCCTGTAAGTTAATGTGAAAAAGAACATTCTTAGCTATTCCTGTAAAAACAAGAGTGTTAATTATGCCAGTTAGGAAATAGTCTATTATTTGTAATAGTTGGATTACAATAGGACATTGGCATACAGTTTTCTGACTGTCTCTTAATCATTCTACAACCTTTTATGAACAAATTAAACTATGTCTGTATGACCATATATAGAGAAAAGTGAAACAAGATAAGTAAGCCTTAAACAGAACTTTCTTGAAACAAGTACATTTCTCTTCTTTGTAATGTTTTTTTCTCTAATTATGTGTAAACTATTTTGCTTTGAATTTTACTACAACTTTTAAAAATGAAGATACTTGGATTGTGGAATTATTTGAACATTCGCTACATTATTGCTTAAATTGTTCTGTGAAGTAAACTAAAGCTGGAGGACTTTAGACATTTTATACAAATGAAGCTACGCCCTGCTTAAAGTATGACTTATAAAGTTTCTTACTATGGGATACAAGGCACTCCATATGTCGTTGGCCACAGATTCCTATTGTACTAGGCTGTGGCATCTAAGAATCTGGAAAATCACCCAAAGTTCAAAAATGTAAGGAGCTTAAATATTAGTAAGTATAACACTGAGAAGATAAATGAAACTCAAATGAAACCTGAAGTGGTGAACACTAACAGTGTGCCAGTCTTGTTTTTAATCATATAAATTGCCTCTTTGTTTGGGGTAGTTTTCCGATGACATCCAGCTCTATCTGTCTGTTAAACCTAAAAATATTAGTAGGATTGTTGTGCTGCAAAATTATATTGCTGAACTGAATAAATGGATGTAATACAATGTCTTATAACAAAATCCTGATTAAACAGTTTTTAATTGTCAGATCAGATCAGTCTGCTAAACACATTCAGGTGTGCACGAGACAACGACTTCCAGTGTTCAACCATTAGCAAAAAAGCTAGGAGTAATTTTCAATTCATACTTAAGTTATGATTAACATGCAAACAGCCACAGCTTGTGATGGTTCGGGTCCCTGGCAGCTTGAACCCAGAACATAACATATAACATGTTTGAGGATGAGCCGGGCAAATGAGGACACACATAGTCAGCAAGAAGGGGCATAAAGTGCTTCACTGCTTTTATTCACAAACAAAAATAAATAAATAAAGTGTCCAAAGTACAGTGAATATTCTTCCAAAAATCTGTCTTTCACTCCCTGTCTGCCCAGCTCACCCAAAGGGTTGCTCAGCCAGCACAAATACCAGTACCTGCAGTTCCCATTTCCAGCTCTTTTTTAGTTTCTTTATCATTCTTCCCCAGGTTTCCTGCATGGACTCCATTTATATAGAGATAGGGTATTTGGATTTAATAATTACAGACTCCAAAGTGCTAATGAGGCAATCGACTGAACCACGTATGTACACACATGAATGCACAATCATTTAATTGCCACAGGTAAATTTCAGGAGCTCGAGCGTCATTATTAAGTTAAATTATTTAAAATCATGCATCACCACGAAAGCCACTATACCACACGGCTACCACTGCAAATAAAATTTCCAATGCACATTACACCTAAGGCGGCACGGTGGCGCAGTGGTAGTGCTGCTGCCTCGCAGTTAGGAGACCTGGGTTCGCTTCCCGGGTCCTCCCTGCATGAAGTTTGCATGTTCTCCCCGTGTCTGCGTGGGTTTCCTCCCACAGTCCAAAGACATGCAGGTTAGGTGGATTGGCGATTCTAAATTGGCCCTAATGTGTGCTTGGTGTGTGGGTGTGTTTGTGTGTGTCCTGCGGTGCATTGGCACCCTGCCCAGGATTGGTTCCTGCCCTGTGTTGGCTGGGATTGCCTCCAGCAGACCCCCGTGACCCTGTGTTGGAAAATGGATGGATGGCTGGATGGACATTACACCTATAGTTGCCTCCCTGCATTGGTTACCTGTGAGTTTCAGGGCTGATTTTAAGGATTTAGACATTGTTCAGAAGGCTTTACATGGTTAATTGCAAAGTATATTTAAGCAATCTTTAGGAGCATCAAAGATCTCTCAGATCATCAGATCAGGCCTGGTTGTTCTTAGGTCAAGTAAGAATCTGTTAGTGACAGACATTCGCTGTTTGACTCCAGAACTCTGCATTAGACTTTCTTTTTGTATTTGATTATCTGATTCACTTTCTGTTTTTAAATCAAAACTTAAAATGTATTTGCATGGGTATTAAACTTTCTTTCAGTAGTACTAATGTTCAGTCCTTCTATTGTATATGCTGTTCTGCTGTTTTTAAATGTTTTTTACTTGTTGCAGTGATTTTTTTTTTTAAATTGTGAAGCACTTTGTATGCCCTGCTTATGTAATATCACATCAACAACTGACAGCCAAAAGACAAAAATAATTCATGGTCATGGTCAGGAAACAAACAGTTATCCAGAATATCAAAAACGAGATAACATCAAACCCTAAACACAAATCAAAAGTTGTCAAAATAATTTGCCAAAGATCAGAACGGCCTTTTCTAACACGCAAGCAGAGCCTAAGGAAAAGATTTGCATGGTAAATAATTTTTATTTTAATATCCCAAAACTAGGATAACATAAGTTCCGTGAAGGCATCTTAAACAGGGTCGGTTATCAGTGATTTCTCACAAAAACAAACATGGCAACGTATGCAATAAAAACCACGCATAATGGAGGAAAATTTAAGAAAATTAAAAGCCAGATAAATCATATAAAACAACACTAAATTCATGACAGCTTGAAAGATGCTATATAAATAAAGTTTATTATTTTTTATTTTGACTTTTTAACTGTAAGCTGTATGACATATTCTAACTGTTGTGATCTGGCTTCTGTATTTTTTACTTTTTGCGACTATTCCTTGGTCTCTAAAACGATTTGAGACATCATTGGGGGTAGTTTTGAAGGCCAAGGAATCCATTGGTTAAGTTTATTTGTTTGTTTCAACATGTCTTTAACAATTTTAGGCATGAAATGCATTCTGCTGTGGCACCATCTTTTTTTCACTGCCATTTTGGGACTTTTCTGTTGCTGGTGTTATGCCATTGCTAAATTGGGTCAGTGTTGTGTACTTTGTGGTTGTCCAAGTTTGTAGATATGACTAAAGAAACCTAGCATTATTTCTGAATGTTACTATTAGATCTCTGGATATGACTTTGTTTCTGTTCTTTTACTACAACTTATCACCTTTTTTTTTGGACTTAATTATATAATTTAGTTTTGTTGTCGACTCCCTCGATGTTCTTCAGCTATGCCTTTTGTTTCATGTTCTAAACTTATATCTCCTTGTCTTTCTAGTAGTAAACCTAGCCTGTTATACTAAAGTGAATTTGCCTCCTGATTACCTTTTTAATTAAAAAAAAAGCTACCATTCCATGCAAGCAGTATGATAACATATGTCTATTTATCCATGTTCTTCAGATGTTGCTCACAGTGCAGGATGATGTTTCATTTGTGGTCAAGTGAAGGATTGCAGGTCCACAAGGAGAAATGTTTGGGAGCCAACCTAGGCATCCCCGTTTAATCAAATGAAAACAGTAAACAAAACATGCGCTTGATGGTACTAGAAATGAATGAAAAAAGGGTTTCCTTAAGGCAGGGAGTCTGTCTTGACTTTGTAACGCTTGGTTTAGTTACCGAGTCAGAAGCTCCATCCTGCAGTGTGCTCTTGTATCAACACTTCCTCAGGATATGTAGCTGGGAGACCAGAAGGGGCGGAGTCAAATGCCCTCACTGGGGGTCTAAGTGCCAGCACCCCCTCATGACCCGGGGTGGTAGTACATGCCTCAGACGAGCCCGGAGATTGATCCACTGATGAACATGTATGTTATAGCAAGTAAACAGAAGACTCAGCCTACAGATATTCACAGTGGTGGGAAGTTATCATGACCACAGCCTTTTAATCATTTTTGTCTTTTATTGAACTCATTATTTTCTTGACTTCTTGTCTCCCCGTTTCTGATAATTCTGACTGGCTTCATATTTTGTTGTTAGCTTTCCTTTAACAAATTGTAAGAATGAGCTTGTTTCAAGAGTTTTAGGCTATGTTTAATTTTTCAATTCTAATAAACCAGTTTGGAAGTTTGTAGCAAGCTCTGAAGGACAGCTTTTGTCACTCACCCCTGAGCATGATCAATGTAAAGGGCATGCAACAGTAAAACACTGATAAACCCAGGCGAGATGAACTGCTGTCCCAGTTTTGGTTAATTCTCAATCCACAGACGGAGTGTAGAAACAGAAAAACAAGAAGTTGGAACTTATAAGTATTGCGGTTTATAAATCTTTTTTGATTTATTCTGAGATGGACACAATTTCTGGATTCATGATTAACCATTCCTATATTATTTAACTATTTAATCTCAGGGAATCTAATGGGATTATTGCTTGTGTGAACACGGCCCCAAGGGGACATGGCTGCTCTTTTGTAACCCCCTCTTAAACAGTGATTCAATGGGAAACAAACACAGCTTTTCATCTCCTCTTTGCGGATCAGCTGCTTGCTGCTGTTCCGTGTGATCTGCATTTCGCGCAGAGCTTCGAGCATTTAAAAGACCGCACCGTGGCTGTCATTTTTTCTCACTGCCTTGTCTCTCTTCCCCCAGACATCTTCTGCTCCAGTTGGGGCTTCCAAGCTGCTGTGCCCCTTTGAGGAGGAAGATTTTGTGTTCTTTTGATCAAGAGGCGGAACTGTGGCGACCAGTTTCACAGTGTGCCCGGATCGCTCCTGAAAGAGACTTGTGTTTGTTCCGCCACTATTCAAATAAAATTTCTGTCTCTTGAAAACCCTGAGTGAACCTGTGCAACTTTGTGACCGAAGCGTGAAACATACTGATTTAAAGATGTTTAATTTAATTTAACATTATATTATGAATTTCTCTGTGTTGCCATTATGTGGCACCTGTTGCAATGATGTGACAACGAGTTGTTAGGGGTGCTGCAAAAGTCGGTGCTTCAAGCTGAACAAAGATTGAAGATTTCATTTTCAAACCTTGCTAATGTGATTCTGGGAGTTGTAAAGATCTTTAGTGTAATGAACTTCTGCATGTTCTGGTTCTGTTTTCTTTTTTGCTCCCTGGGCTAAATACATTTTTCTCTACAAATTTCTGATGTTGTTAATATCATGGAATCAAAATTCATCTTTATTTGTTCTGTAAAAAATGTTTTTTTAATAGTTAATATTTTTAATTGTCTAGTTTCCTGACACATCGTACTTGTTAACGAGCACTTTGAGTAGTGAGAAAGCGCTATATACATGTAAAGAATTATTATTATTATTATTATTAATGGAAGTCACCATTTTTGACTACCCATTGCTAGAATGCAGGGTTGGTTGCATTGACAAAGTAGATACTGAAAAATTCTTTCAACTTAAAGGTGAATCATATACTTCATGTACTTGAGGGCACCAGTGGGAATTAAGGGGAAAAGCATTTAGGATTGAATCCAGGAAGCAATTCTTTTCGCAAAGAGTTGTGGAAATCTGGAACAAACTACTGACTCATGTAATTGAAGAAGAAACCTTGACAACCTTTAAGAAGTGTCTGTATGATACTGGGACAGCTTAGCTATTAGCTAAATAAATGAGGTTGAATTGAATTAGTTTTGCTAAGTTTGACTTTATTGTATGGAATGTTATTTGCTTTTAATAATTTCAATAAAATAGATAGATAGATAGATAGATAGATAGATGGATGGATGGATGGATGGATGGATGGATGGATGGATGGATGGATGGATGGATGGATGGATGGATAGATAGATAGATAGATAGATAGATAGATAGATAGATAGATAGATAGATAGATAGATAGATAGATAGATAGATAGATAGATAGATAGATAGATAGATAGATAGATAGATAGATGTACTGAATGAACTCCAATCGTTTGTCAAATTACTTATGTTGTGTCCTTGGAATTTGCATCTTATCAGAACCTGCACAATTTTCCTCACCTCCCACCTATTTCTATTCCAGAAGAAATATTGACCAGTCTTGAAGACTCAGACAGGATTTCTGTAATATATAAAAAGATTTTTTATGTCGCTTCCTTTCAAAGATCTCAGAGTACAGTGGGAAAAGGATCTCTTACTCAACATTTTGGAAAAAGAGTGGAAGGTAGCCATACACAGAATTCACTCAAGCTCCATATGTGCAAAGCATGCAATTATTCAACTTAAAATCTTTAATTGAGTGCATCTGTGTCGTTTAAAATTGTCCAAAATGTTTCCAGGGCAAGATCCAACCTGTGAATGTTGCAATCGCGCTCCAGCCTCACTGGCCACATGTTTTGGGTGTGTACTGAATTATCATCATTCTTCCTATCCGATAGCCTTGGTGTCACACTCCCTCCTAACCCATTAACAGCTGTGTTTGGTGAACTCCCAGATGGGCTTAAAGTGGAGAAGGACAAACAAACTGTAATTGCATTTACTTCACTACTAGCACATAGACTTATCTTGCTCAGTGGATAACTGATGTTGTATTTGAAATTGGAAAAAATCAAATTCTCACTTAGTGGATCCTTTCAAAACCTTTTTAAAACCTGGCAGGATCTAATCAATAACATTTTAGAATAAGCTTTTATACTGTATTGGGGAAAAGGATTCTCCTCCCTCTCTTCTATCTTAAAGTTTTACTGTGGCTGTTGGCCTTCCTCTCTTTCTCCTGGGTGGGAGTTGAATTGAATTTTGCTTTGTTATTTGACTTGTTTGTATGGAATGTTACTTGCTTTTAATAAATTCACTAAAAATAAATAATAAAATAAAAAAAGAAAGAAAATCAGCAGCCACTACGACCGTCTATTGGTTGAGAAGATTAGCCTGAGGATAGAAACGCCTGGGGGAAGGAAAACAGAAAAACAGCTAAAGAAATTAACAGATAACTTTCAACTCAATTAGAGAACATCCCAAACTGATACTCATGGATGCAGACACAGTGGTATAGTGGCTGTGGTCCTGCACTATATGCACAGTTCTTGCTCCCAACTATTGCCCTGGCCATTAGCACCCTGCCTCACTTCCTTGAGCTCATACTGGATACAAATTAAACTGCACAGCACTTGAGGAGCTTTTACACAATTAAGAAGTAATCCAGTCCAGGATATAGTTGTTAAATCGGCTAAAAGATGCATGTGCTGTTATGGTTGGGTGTTTAAGACTGCTGGTTTACTGGACACTAAACAGCAGGAGTCAGCAAGTTAATAGTCCACAAGGTTAATGTTACTATTACATCAGAAAGCAATTTCAACGCACCACATTTAAATGCAACCTCTGCTTTCTGGAACAATACATCTCTGGTTTCATCCATCAGTTCATCGATTGCTGTTCTATTTTAATATTTAATAAGCAGCTGTAAATATTATACAGTGTGGTGCACAAGGAGCATCTCCTCTGAGTCTCTTTCACTGAGTCAGCAGACCAGAATGATATCCTTGGTTTCTTTTGCAGAGGATGCACACTATTTAAGGGTGACTTAACCCTCTAACTATCATGGATGTTTGCTGTCGGCCAAAACTTAGAACAGAGGACTCCATCAGCTAAATCACCTTGCATGTACTGTCTAAGCAGCATCAGCCTATCAATGTCTTTTTGGGCAGGGTTAAAGCTGTTGGACTGCAGTGTCATTTCAGATAAATAAAGACTCACTACTATTCGCATAAAGGACGGTACCCTTATGACCTCTATTTTTCACAAACTAACAGACAGACGGACATATCTAAGAAATGACAGTTTCCACCTAAAGCATATATGGAACTCCATCATCTACAGCCAGGCAATACATTACAATTGTATTTGCTCAGACCCAATGGATCGGGACACACAACTGCAGAAACTCAGGACAGAGTTCATCAAACAAGGATACACTCCCAAATCAACAGACCTACAAATCAGGAGAGCTACAGCTATATCCAGAGAAAACCTTCTGGAATATAAAGGTGCAGAAACCAAGATCCAGGTCCCACTAGTTGTAACTTATAATCCACATCTGGAAACACTTCGCAAAATTATAAAAGAGCTTCAACCCATTGTACAGAAAGACAATAAACAGAAGGATATATTCCCAGAACCTCCCTTCCTTGCATACAGACAACCACCAAACCTCAAACAACTGATTGTCTGAAACTCTATGTGTGGTTCAGCAGCAAGTCTCCCTGCCTACAGAACAGGTGTGGCACCTGTGCACATATCTACACGACAGATCAGGTAGTTATACCACATTGCCAGCAGGAGCATAAAATAAAGGGTCCGTTCACATACAAATGTGCTGATGTGGTCTACCTAATCATGTGCATAAGGTGCCCCAACACTGGATTGTATGTAGGGGAAACTGGTCAGACACTGTGCCAGCGAATGAACTCACATAGATTTCATATTAATCAGAACAGTATTGATCTACCGGTGGCAGCACACTTTAACAGTAATGATTTAAAAGAACTCCAGACAGAAGTGCAGCTTCAGCGACAGACTGCTGTCACTATCCTGCTCCACTGACAGACTGAGAAGATCGTTCCTCCCCCAAACTATGCGACTCTTCAATTCCACCTTTGGTAAACGTTAACAATATACAAAGTTATTGTTTGTTTTTACCTGCATTGCTATCAATCTTTAATTTAATATTGTACTTTGTATCAGTATGCTGCTGCTAGAGTATGCGAATTTCCCCTTGGGATTAATAAAGTATCTATCTATCTATCTATCTATCTATCTATCTATCTATCTATCTATCTATCTATCTATCTATCTATCTATCTATCTATCTATCTATCTATCTATCTATCTATCTATCTATCTATCTATCTAATGGCCACAGCATAAAGGATCTGAGGGTCACTGTGCTTATGGGTAATTTCAAGACCCAACAGGAGCGGAGAGAATGGGAATACAAACTTATGGTTAAATTCAACACTCTACAAAATGGTCTAAATAGAGACAAGAGTTTTATGACCAGATATGTGGACTAACAGACTGATTGACCAACTGACTACATCAGTGGCCTATCTTACAGACAATGCACTTCAAAAACACCTTACAGGACTTTTTCTAGTGATTGTTATCTTATCTCTACATTTTATTAGTTCATTGTTCTCTTCTTTCAGGGTTAATTCATCTAAGGTTTATTAATTTTGCTAACATTTGAACAAAAAAGTTATTAGTCTGAAAGAAACAAATCACTTTGCTGTCCTAATTTAAGCTAGAGTATTTTTCAGTTTCTTTATTACACCTTACCTGATGAAGGGGCCTAGCTGCCTTGAAATGCTTGCATTTAAAATCTGTTTAGTTAGCCAACAAAAGGTGTCATTTCACCCTACTTTCTCCTCAATAAAAGGTTCAGGCATTGAGCATGATATGTGCACAAAAAAATCCCACAGTTCAAGTGTCTTCGTTTTAAAACTTTTAGTGAAAAATCAAAGCAAAAGCAGTTCACATAAAATGAAGAGCGAAATTGAGTATAGATAGGTGGGACGGAGAAATGACCCTGGGCCCGGCTGGTATGATATATAAGCTGAGTTTCAGATGTTGTTCCATCCCCCATACTCCAGGTGGCAGTGATGGTCCTCATATGGCAACCCAGTCAGGACCCCCACAGGGGTGCTTGGGAGATGGAGTCCAGAGATACAGCTCTGTCGGGATCCCTACATACTGATAGAAGGCACTGTCAGGGTAGGACCTCCCTACTTTCTGTATGACCCAGAAGTGCTTTCAGGAAGGAAAATGGAGTGACACAGGAAGCATTCCAGGGTCTGGCTTAAAATAAGCCTGCTGCCTTACTTCAGGGAGTCAGAGTCAGGAGACAGCAGGCAACACTCAACAGAGAATGGAATGAGGAAGAATTGTTTATTGTTGTGTATTGTACATCTGGTATTGGAAAGGTGATTGTTAGAAATATGTTTTGGATAAATAAATATTGTTTATTTTATCCTAAATGTGTGTCGGGTATTACTGTGTCTGTGGTTTGGGACTTGGTGGCACCGCCCAGGTGGTTACAAAATACACATACACGCACACACTCACACACTTTATAGTCATTCTGGTATGTGTTCAGACTAAAGAAAGAAAACTTATTATGCAGGCATATTGCTTGCTATTTGTATAAAGGAGCCCCAGTACACTTCTGTTGAGTAATTTGTTGTCTGAAAGTCCTCAGTGTTAGTATGTCAGAGAGAGGATGTGCAGCACTTTTCATAATGGCACTCAGTTTTATTTTAATTTTCTCCTTTACCATAATCTCCAGGGGAGTCCAGAGGTGGTCCTACAACTGAGATTTCCTTATTAATTAACCTGTTGATTCGGTGTGCCTCTCTTGAAGTGATGTTACCAGCCCAGCACTAGAAAATCACACTGACCATCACATGTTATAGAAGAAGTGAAGGATGTCACTTTCCACACTAAAGGAACACAGGCTTCTAAGGAAAAACGCCCTGCTCTGCCATTTCTTATATAGTTCTACTGTGTTGCAAAACCAGTCCAACCTGTCATTGTACTTGTAGGAGTGGACCTCTTCTACATCCACTTCTTGAATACTGATCCAACATTAGAGGCTCTTTGGTGCCATGAAAGTCAATAACCAGTTCCTTGGTTTTGCTGATGTTAAGATGCAGACCATTCTCTTTGCGCATAAAAAAGGAAAACATCTTGTCTATGATGTTTCCATTTAGGGCTTGCATATCTTGATTACATTTCTTTGAGTTTCTATATGTTATCATCACTTGTGTACATACAAACACAACATACAGTCTGAAAACCTTTTATCTTTCTGTTGGCAAGCAACCAATCTAATCTGTCTAACAGTCCATTTTTCTAGCTAACTAACACTTTTTGCTGTTACATTGTAGATAAACCTGAGAATGTTCACTACATGTTAGCTCCTAGAAGTTAAACAAATTTTCCATTATCTACATAACCACATACGCGATTATCATTCAGTCTACTTAAGCAAGTGCCTGTGTGAATTTTAACAACATTAACTTTTTGGGACAGGAAGCTTATGACATAAGCATTTGGTTTCTGGACCTTTGGACTTTCCATATTGAATAGATGAATCAGTGAATTCACTTTGAATAGACTTCTCAGGTTTCATGGGGTTCATAGTCGAATGATGGATAGGTGAATGACAGGAAGCAGAAAACAGTCCTAAAGGTATCCATACTCTAAAAGAAGAACACACCCAAGTGACAGGAGAGATCCTGGTATGTCCTGTTTTTTTTAAACAGAATTATTCTGAGGTCAAAATAAAAGTGAGGGTAGAGGTCACATGGCACAAATGAACAACAGAGAAGCGCAAAGCCTGGGAATCACCAATGATCACTGGCCCTGTCTCAGGTAGTCAGGGTTCATAACACCTTGTGCCACCAGAGGGTGCTATGATGACATGACCACAGGACTTTCAAACAGTGCCCCAGAAGTAGCCATTGGGTAGGTTTTAAAGGGCACTTTTGTTATTGACCCAGGTGGCTGGGAGGTGAGTTAAAGCAGAAGCTCAGGTGACAGGAAGGCAAGATAGACAGAGACAGGAAAACTCGGGCGAGAGCCATAGGTGAAAAGGAGGGTGTTCTGGAACAAATTACTGAGTCATGTAGTTGAAGAAGAATCCTTGATAATCTTTTAAGAAGTATGTGGATGAGATACTGTACGAGTAGTGTTGGACAGGTTTAGACTACTAATTTGTGATCCTTCCATGTTCAGTCTAAGACTGAAGATGTCCATTAAGTACAATACAAAACAATACAATACAGTTTATTTTTGTATAGCCCAAAATCACACAGGAAGTGCCGCAATGGGCTTTGACAGGTCCTGCCTCTTGACAGCCCCCCAGCCTTGACTCTCTAAGAAGACAAAGAAAAACTCCCAAAAAAACCTAGTAGGGAAAAATGGAAGAAACCTTGGGAAAGGCAGTTCAAAGAGAGACCCCTTTCCAGGTAGGTTGGGCGTGCAGTGGGTGTCAAAAGAAGGGGGTCAATACAATACAATACACAGAACAGAACAAATCCTCAATAAACAATAAAAATTGTTTAGAAGTACGGAGCAGAATTTAACAATAGATGATATCACATAATAAGATTTAGATAATTTTAGACTCCTGGAGACCTCATCCATCAAGCTGCCTCCCCCATTTGGCCATTCCACGGCTGAAACAGTGTTGGGCCAGCCAATCCGATGAAAGGACCCCTCTTTCTCACGATTCCTGCGATCCTCCATCAGGGATGACTTTACCTTAGGCAGGCAAAACAACTTGGCAGGTGGGCCGTGGCACCAAGTGCCACATTTAAGTTCCGAGAAGAGAAACAGAATAGGTGAGGGTTAGTATCCAATTCTAACTATCATGTTACTTATGTTTTAGTGCTAATGACTAACAACAGAGATGCAGTATGTACAGTTAATCAGCAGCTCTAGTCAGGATATGCTAAACTGACGTAGTGAGTCTTCAGCCAGGATTTAAAAGCTGAGACCGAAGGGGCATCTCTTATAGTAGCAGGCAGACCATTCCACAGTTTAGGTACCCTGTAACTAAAAGCTCAACCTCCCATTGTTATTTTATTAATCCTTGGAACCATAAGCAGACCGGCATCTTGAGATCTTAATGTGCGCTCTGGTTTGTAAGTCATGATAAGTTCAGACAAGTAAGCCGGACCTTGGCCATTTAATGCTTTATATGTTAAAAGAAGGATTTTGAAAAATGCCCTAAACTTAACCGGGAGCCAGTGTAAGGATTTAAGAACTGGAGTTATGTGTTCGTATTTGCTTGTTCTTGTAATAATTCTTGCAGCCGCATTTTGTATTAACTGGAGGCTGTATAAAGAACAGTTTGAACATCCAGTGAACACCGCATTGCAGTAGTCAATCCTACTAGATCTAAATGCATGAATTAATTTCTCAGAATCCTGTTTATTTAGAAAGCGCCTTAATTTCCTAACATTTTTAAGATGGAAGAAACATGTTTTGGACAACTTTGTAATATGCGCTTTAAATGACATGCTAGAGTAAAAGATAACTCCTAGATTGCGGGCTGATTCAGTAAAATTAATTGGGATTCCAACTGAGTTAAATGATGACAAAATATTGTTATGATCAGCATCATTCCCTCCAACAATTAACATCTCTGTTTTATCTTTGTTTAAAGACAGGTAGTTCTCATTCATCCACTCCTTTAATTTGCTAACACAACTAATTAAAGACAACATCGGAGAAACTTCATCTGAGTTAAATAAAAGGTATAACTGGGTGTCATCTGCATACGAGTGAAAATTAACATTATGTTTCCTAATGATAGATCCCAGTGGAAGCATGTAAAGTGAAAACAGTAAAGGTCCCAGTACTGAGCCCTGCGGGACACCATATCTCACTTCTGTGTATAATGATGGAGTACTGTCAGCACATTTCTGTACATATTGGAATCGATTTGATAAATAAGAACTAAAACAAGCGAGCACGGTGCCTGTAAGCCCAACATCATTTTCTAGCCTGTGTAGTAAAATAGAATGGTCGATGGTGTCAAATGCTGCACTTAAGTCCAACAACATAATTACAGTGGAGTTTCCTTCATCGGAGGATATCAGAATGTCGTTTACAACCCGCGTTAGTGACGTTTCTGTACTATGACCAGTGCGAAAACCAGACTGGAATTTCTCAAATAAATTGTATAAAAAAAAAAAAAAGTGTCCAAGGACCTCAAGCTCAATGCTGAAGCTGCATGGATCTCACTTGTGTTGTATACCATTCAAATGATTCTTAGATCCAGCTTAGAAATAATAATGTACATTTGGAAAAGGGGAATTTGGAATAAATGATGCCATTTAAAACTGAAGTGTAAAGTGAGAAGTACAAAATTTGTGATGTTTGCCCTGTTTACTTCACTTACTCTACCACCTCCTAGATCAGTTAATATTTAATCAAGAAAAAAATTGCAGTGTTTGTACAGCTTGTACAAATAGCCTTACATATCTTAAAATGGTGTTTTGCATATCACTTAGTAGAGATTGCACAAGGCATTCTATAATGAAGCAAGCCTTTGTCTTGACCTATGCCTAACGTATTGGCTGGAATGGAGGAACAGTCCGTCCTTTCAGTTTCTGAGCCATTTTAGGTTACTGGAGGGCTTGGGCCTGTTCCAGCATCTTTATGCATAGGGGAGGAACTCACCCTGTATGGGATGCCAATTTATGCAGGATATTCTCACACCCACAGCCAGACTCATTCACCCAGTGGCAGTTTAGGGTCACCAGTCAAGCTTGGGAACCTGGGAGGAAAATTGGATTATTAGAAGAAACCCCCTTCTGAACATTTGGAGAATGCGTACACTACAGAAAATGACACAAAATGGAATCCAAGTGTTTGGAGCTGTGTGGCAGCAGTGCATTTGGTACATGTAGCACCATTCTGTTATGATTTGTCAGTTCATTTTGAGTGGCATTTTGTGATCCCTTTTACACAGGACATCAAGGAATCCAAAAATAAGATTCATTGTTCATTTAATGGCAACTTGAAAGACTGGAAAATATGTATTTGTTTGCCTGCAACACCATATTTGTTTTGCAACAGGCCCCACCACTTTGGAGCAATCATGTTAGCTGTTGCCATGGTAGTCTATCCCAGAGCCACCCACAAATCTGAAGCAATGGTGCAGGCATTCCTGGAGTGTCCAAGATTTGGATGAAAATGGTGTTGGTGTGCAAACGTACTCCTGCTCAGCAGACTTGCCTATGTTATTTAGGTCTTTGATTTTTGGTTAGCTTTTCAACTCTTGATGACAAATCAGTTAGACTTTTGGCTACAATGATTTGATGATGTTCATTAAAAATTTTCAGTTTCTCTTATTCCAAGTCATTGCACATACACGCCTAGACAGCATTTATACCAACAAAGCGTAGAGATGACACATCTTTGCCTACTGCAGATTTGTTAAGGCTAGTTATGCACAGACAGGCAGACACAAAAAACCAGCGACATATGGAATAAGATACCAAGTGGAGTGGTAGACAATGGGGCTCTTCATATCTTGACTTGATGTTATTTTGGTGTAATTAGGTGAATAGGATTGGCAAGATTTGTTGGCCTGAATGGCCTTTTCTCATCTTAATTACTGTAATGTTCTAAAGGACCTTCATTTTTACTTCTGTTCTAGTCTGAATTACTCCCAGTTTTGGCACTTATTGTTACTGTAAATTATCAAAGATAACCATAAAATGCGATTGTTGACAGCTGTTATCAATAACTAGAGCACTGCCAGATGAAGAGACTTTCTTAGGCTGGCACTGTGAGTGCTGAACTGTTAACCTTGTGGTTTTGGTCCAGTGTCCTGGCTACTGTGCCATTCTACCTACCTTCAACACGGTCCATTCTTACTGACCTTGAGTGTTAAGTGGTCACCATTGTAGGCCAATCCTGCTGCCACAAGCAACTACACAGCAACAGAAGCTAAGGCATAAACTAACTTCACAGGAAATATCTAACTAACATTTTAAAGATTTGAATCAAACACGTTAGTTAATAGGTAATATCGAGCCATTAGCCCCACAAGGCTTGGGATCCAAGTTGGAGCTGTCGAAAAGATCAGTGCCCTTTGCACTGGACTAAAGGGCCCACCAAAACTTAATACCTTATTTCAACATACAAAAAGCTGATTCACATTAAGCAGCACAATTTAGTAAGCGGCAAAGACGGCCTAGAATGAGATGTGCCAGTTTGATCTCAGACACTGGTGAGTTATGTGAGATTTGGCCGGAAAAGGATGTTCAGATTCTCCTTGAAATAAAATGGGACATTGTTGCTCATTTGGATGACGTTGGGGCAGTGAGGCTACTGCACATTTGAGTGGCTTAGAAGAATTCATATTTTTTTGTATTTTCAAATTCCCTATGGTGCTACAATGCACACCTTTATGTTTCACCTACGTTAGCACTGCTTGCACAAAAGCAGCCCCTCAGTACGTATAGAATGCTATTAGTGCGCTGTAGGCCATGCATTACATGCATCAGTTCAACAATGACAACACAAAATGGAATCAGACCACTTCAGAGGACGCAAATCACTTTGTATCATTCACATACCCACTTAATCCATTACACGGTGATGTGTTAAGATACCCCTGTCGGGGTAACTTATTGTGACGCAGGGAAGCTCATGAATGTTTCAGTTAAAGACTTTACACCCCATTGGTCTGAATGAGTCACTTGATTGGAGGTGTTTCCTGTGATATACCCCAGAATGTCTGCATGTTCTTGCTTTCATTTCCATTCAGACAGTTGCTGACTTCTGTGTTGTGTGTGGATTGTGTGAGGTAAACTGATTTTTCTTTATTTTCACTCTGCATCAATTTGCTGGCTTTCTAGGTTTATTTTATTGTGTTTGCATTCTGTTTGGCTTTCCTTTCAGGTAGTTACAAGACCCTTTGTCAAGACTTTTTTATTTATAAATTGGTAAGCTTCACCTCTAGCTAAGTAGTTTCTTCCTTTAGAACCTCTGATACATCTGATTTATTAATTTATGATTACTGTTTCTGTTGTCCAAACAGATTTTGTTTTTGGTCGATTGATGAATGATCAACCTTTGTGAACACCTGTCCTTATATAATAGGTAGTTCAATGTTTTTAGATGTATATATTGTATTCTCTTTACTTGTTTAGTGGTTTACTATGTTTTTTAAGTTCAGTATTGGTTTGTTGTGCCCTGAAGAAGAGGTTGTTCTTCGAAACACATGAGCCAGACCAACACACATGCCACTTGAAATGGTCAGGAATCCAGTGACACTTCGCTCAGCTACTCTGGATGCTATGGCTGTTTAGGCTTTTGACAGATTCTCTACAAATAATTGTTGTATAGTTCTAGGGCTGATTGGTTCATTTAGCGGGCTCACACTGTTTTTCCAATTGTTATTTTGTAGCTATTTTCTGATTGTTCCTTTGTTCATTTTATACATGTTCCATGGATATTTTACCCTGTATCTTTCGGTTCTGTTTTTTTTGGCACTTGTTAAAACTTTATTGTTTCTTTATTAGGTTTGTAACATTTTGTTGTAAGACACGTGGGATAATTAAAGGTGGGTACTAAATTAGTCACATATAAGTCGGGTCTTGAAACCCGAAAAATCGATCATAAAATCAGACCCCGACTTACACGCCCTTTCAAAAATGCAACACTTCATTTATTTTTTTTTTTACATCTTCTTGTTTCCTCCAATCTTGCATCAGTTTCTCAGTCACATTGAATTTTGTTGCAGCAGCGCAGTTACCAATTTCTTTCGCCACTTCAATGACGTTTAATTTAAAACCAGCTTCATATTTTCTTCTAATCGAACGCTCCATCGTAGATAAGGGATGCTCTTACGATAAAGATGTATGAGGGTTTGAGATACAAAAATACAAATAGAATAGAATAGAATGCCTTTTATTGTCACTATACACTACTATATGTACAATGAGATTCAAAGCAGCTCCTTCAGTGCAGACATATATGTAGAACACAATAAGTAAATAAACAAATAAACAAATGGTGCAAAAAGTTGCAAAAAAAAGTTCTGCGATGCTATATACAAATGGAAAGAATAATAACTAAATCGAGTTATTGCACATTATTTAAATACTGGAAAGAATAAATAACTATTGCACTATTGGGTTATTGCACATAATTTAAATATTGCACAATAATGATGATCATGTGCAGTGAGTAGTGGATGTTGGACCCTGAGAGTAATGATATTGTACAGTACAGTAATCCCTCCTCCATCGTGGGGGTTGCGTTCCAGAGCCACCCGCGAAATAAGAAAATCCGCGAAGTAGAAACCATATGTTTATATGGTTATTTTTATATTGTCATGCTTGGGTCACAGATTTGCGCAGAAACACAGGAGGTTGTAGAGAGACAGGAACGTTATTCAAACACTGCAAACAAACATTTGTCTCTTTTTCAAAAGTTTAAACTGTGCTCCATGACAAGACAGAGATGACTGTTCTGTCTCACAATTAAAAGAATGCAAACATATCTTCCTCTTCAAAGGAAACAGAGAGGAAAGCAAACAAATCAATAGGGCTGTTTGGCTCTTAAGTATGCGAAGCACCGCCGGTACAAAGCTGTTGAAGGCGGCAGCTCACACCCCCTCCGTCAGGAGCAGGGAGAGAGAGACAGAGAAAAACAAAGTCAAAAATCAATACGTGCCCTTCGAGCTTTTAAGTATGCGAAGCACCGTGCAGCATGTCGCTTCACGAAGCAGCTGCACACAGAAGGTAGCAACGTGAAGATAATCTTTCAGCATTTTTAGACGAGCGTCCGTATCGTCTAGGTGTGCGAACAGCCCCCCTGCTCAATCCCCCTACGTCAGGATCACAGATAGTCAGCGCAAGAGAGAGAGAGAGAAAGTAAGTTGGGTAGCTTCTCAGCCATCTGCCAATAGCGTCCCTTGTATGAAATCAACTGGGCAAACCAACTGAGGAAGCATGTACCAGAAATTAAAAGACCCATTGTCCTCAGAAATCCGCGAACCAGCAAAAAATCCGCGATATATATTTAAATATGCTTACATATAAAATTCGCAATAGAGTGAAGCCGCGAAAGGCGAAGCGCGATATAGCGAGGGATCACTGTATACAGATATTACACTGTTATTATCAGTACTATTTAGATATTGGATATTGCACAGTTGATGGATAGAAGGAAGTCCAGGGGTTGGGGGGTTAGACTGTGTAGTCAGTGCATGTGTGAGTTTAGAATGGTTATGGCTTTTGGGAAAAAACTGTTCTTGAGTCTGTTTGTCCTTGTTGTGATGCACCTGTAGCGCCTCCCTGAAGGCAACAGGTCAAACAGATCAGAGCCAGGGTGGGAGCTGTCCTTGATGATGTTTTTTGCTCTGCTGAGGCAGCGAGAGGTGTAAATGTCCATCAAGGAGAAGAGAGGGCAGCCGATGATCTTCTGTGCTGCCTTTACTACTCTGCCTTTACTCCTTAAATCAGTGCAAACATTACTTTGGAATAGTTTGGGTATTACCGTGTGGTCACGTAGGCACAATACATAGAAAAAAAAAGGCTGTGTGCACCGTGGTTACTCTCTCAGGTGAGTGTTAGCATATCATAATCTCTTGGATAAATAGTGTGAGTTTTCCACATTCGACTTATATGACTGACATTATAAAATACCAAACATTATTCGGTAAAATCAAGCCTCAACTTATCCATGAGAGAACTTATCTGCGAGTATATACAGTAGTTAATGGGAACATTTACATTTATACATTGATTGTGATTTTCTTTTATTTATGTTTTTCATTGTAACTCTATTTGAGTTGTCAATTTGGGTGTGGGTTTTGAGGTGTGTTCTTTTCCTTATGTGTAAGTTTTTCCTATGCAAAGTTTGTTCTTCCATTATTATAATTGATATACTGTTTATAGAGTGAAGTTGTATATTTTGCTAATTTGTTGTATTCATTGATTGAGTTATTTTTCAGTACATATAATATTGCTTAGGTTTCTGCTTACTGGAAACAGCCCTGGACAAGGCGTAAGGTCATCTAATGGCCCACTAACACACACATACACTCATGCACTGGCCAGTTTGGAATCAACATTTAGCCCAAGTGGCACACAGAGCAAGTAGTGGCATTTAACTGGATTGCTGTAAAATAACAGTAACATTTTAAGGCATTAAAATGAAAGCAGGGCCCTGGGCCACTAACTCTGCTTCAGCAGCTTTGTTGGAGAAAACTATTTTGTTTATGTAACTTCATAATGTATTTAAAATTTTTGATTGATGGTGGGCACAATATCGACATTCATATAAATCTTAGCACTTGCCAACACCTCGGAGAGTAAATGGGCCCTTAGGGAGCAACAATTGAAACAAAGTGTTGTTAACTAATTGCTCAAACTGGAAACTTTTATCACGCAGACCTCATTAAGAAACATATAGCGTCTGACCAAGGACAAAGAGTTTGCTAATGTTATGGCAGAAATAGCTCAACAGGTTAAAGGTAAGTGATTCAAATGTTTGGGCTTTTATTGACAGTGTCTGAATAATATACAAGGCGCTGGCACTGCCACTGATTACACAAGACATCTGGAATGGCCTGCCAAGGCAGCAACAAAGCAGGAGAGGGACCACAAAGCAACAGAAGCTTTTTGTTGGCATGCTGAACAAGAGATATAATGGCTGCTATGACAGGATATCAGGATGGCATGAGTCCTTCATAAGAGGCACTTACAAAAGGATGGTGTCTCCTGTGCCACTTATCATGCACAGACCTGAATACTGTACCACACAAAGAATGCTGTGAATAGTGAATGTGCAGATTATGACAAAGACAACTCACAAAACTAAAATGGATTATTGGATTGTCCATTCTTTATACCTGTTTCACATAACCCAGGGTAGCAGAGGCTAGAAGTATTGGGCCCAAGGCAGGAAACAATTGCAGAAGGAGTGCCAGTTCATCACAGGGCACACTTACCCCCACACCCGGAGACATTGCTCCAGGGTAGTGACTTTACCTAACACAAATATTCTTTCAAAGCTGAAGAAGATATGAGGAGAATGTGCAAACTCCTCAACGGCAGCGATTTCTAATTAGAAACACGTCTAAATCTACCTTATCTGCCTTATCATCTAAAAGGACTACTACAAATAACCTTTATTACATGAATATGTGTCTGTCACAAAAAGACTCCAGACAGTCAGAAAAGTTTCGGTCAGCCACCCATATATTATGATCCTGGCTGCAAAAGGTTGAATATTGATTGAGTAGTTTACAAGACTGAGTCCAAAACAGAACTGAATACTTGGAGGTAAGATGGTGGTTTTAAGGGCTGGTGGAGGAAATGATCTCATCTATACCGAAGCTGGAAGTGACGTCATCTGAGGTCCCTGAGCCAGAAGTGATGTCATCAGAGGAGCCGGAAGTGACGTCATCAGTGGTGCCAGGACCTGGCGGGATTTCCCGGGAATGGACTGCAAGGAACTGAGAGAGACAGTCAGTACACACTGCCACCCCCTGGTCTGATGTAGTATTACACTTACTCAAGCCCTTTAGCTGTCTCATAATCACACTTGTGTGACAGTGTCATGGTGGCCACAAGATGTCCCACAAGTTCAGAGGACTGGACTTGAATCCTGGCTTGGTCTCTGTCCGTGAAGACTTTGCATGATTTCTATTAAAGATGTGCAGGGTCAGCTGATTGGACATTACGTCTGGTAAGGAATGAGTGTGTGCTCTAAAACGGACTGGTACCATACTCAAGGCCGGTTCTATTAAAGGCTGTCCATCCACCTAAAAAAAACATATAAACACAGACTGTGTAGGACTTGGACAAAAACTTCAGGTCTTTCAACCACGTCCTGCTAGGATATGAAAAATTTATTCTGAGATTTTTCAGGTGAGGAAGACAGAGGTTTTGAGGTAAGGTAGTTGAACTTCATAGTCATGATGCTGAAGAGTTGCAAAGTGTTGATTAGCAAATGCAAGGAAAAAATTAACTGTACTCTGTACACATGACAATAGCGACCCTATAAACCTTGTGGCATGCGGCTGGGGGTGGCACCCAGCTGGGATGCCCAGGAAGACAGGAGGAGGGCTCATGCCTCTTCCAGACCACGAGGGGGCAACCGCCCTGGTTCCTTTGGGGGCCACGGGTACAGAGCTGGGAAGCTCAACGCTTTAGGGGCCCATAGTCACTGCCAGGGGGCGCCCCAATGCCTGGAGAACCCTGGACCCCAGCACTTCCGCCACACCAGGAAGTGCTGGGGGGAAGACGAGTGGGGACACCCGGAGTGCTTCCGGGTACGCAGCCGGCACTTCCACCACACTGGGGCGTGTCGGTGGGAGATTGCCGGAACACACCTGGAGCACATCTGGGTGCAGATAAAAGGGGCCGCCTCCCTTCATTCAAGGACTAGAGTCGCGTGGAAGACGGACGAGGTCAGTGAAGAGAGAGAGAGAGAGAGAGAGAGAGAGAGAGAGAGAGAGAGAGAGAGAGAAGGAGGTGGTCCGAAGAAGAGGCAGTGTGGTTTGGCCTGGACTTTGAGGAAGATTGGGGTTTGTGGTGCACTTAACTTGTAAATATTAGTGTTAACAAATGTGTGGAGGTGACTTTGAACATGTTTGTCTGTCTGTGTCAGGGGCTTGTTCCACACTGTGTGCTGGAATAAGCAGGCTTGGAAATAGGATGAATTGCATGATGGGTGTGTTAGGCCAGACACGAGCACCTGAAGTGGCACCACTGGACCACAACCAAGCTGCTTTCTATCCGTTTTCATTTCCAGTTGCCCTCTCCAATAGCTTGTTGTAAAAATAAGACAAAGCATCTGCTAGATGTTATTAGCTACAAACCAGGAGATGTACATGGTTTGTGAAACAGAAACGAGAACATAAACAGTTTTCAAAATAGCAGTGGATTACTACCAAAATCCAGAGGGCTTAATCATTACCTTAGTCAAGCAAGAATTACCAGGAGTCATTAACAAGAGCACAGAACTTCAAACAGAGTCAAAATGCTAAGACTGATTCAAATGAGATGTGGAAAATTATGAGTCATTACCAGAAAATCAGAACCTAAAGTATTAAAACAACACCAGTTCACCCTTTAAATCCATAACTTTGAACAACAGGCTAATGGTGCTGCACTGGCATTTATAAACAGGTTTTCGTCACACAAATCATTGTGCCTCCTATAGGAAGTCCCTAGTGACAGATTAACTACCTGTTGGAATTCTAAACTGGTGGTGTGACACACTTAAAAATAAACTAAAAAATAAAACTGAAATCTTTTTCAAACATAAATATAAAGATTCACATTTAATAAAGTCATGTACTTATGCTCTATCCTAGCAGACTGAGCAACAGAGGGGTATTTTATCCAAAGCAAACTGATTCACTTATTTTTTTCCCCCACATAGCCAATTTCAGTATCACTCCCTGTCTCTCGAGTTCTGGCCTCTTTTCTTCGTGCTTTTGGGCCCTTGCCAAGGTCATCTCCCTCTTCTTAACTCAATGGGCTCATAGCTTTTGGCAATATTAAATCTTATCCAAGAGTCACTGCTGCTTTTTTTTCAATTAGCATGCTTCTGTTAGATAGATAGATAGATAGATAGATAGATAGATAGATAGATAGATAGATAGATAGATAGATAGATAGATAGATAGATAGATAGATAGATAGATAGATAGATAGATAGATAGATAGATAGATAGATAGATAGATAGATACTTTATTAATCCCAAGGGGAAATTAGGCCACATTATGTCACAACCCAAGGTGAGCTACCACATCTATGCAGGTGACACACAGCTTTACATATCTATAGCACCCGATGACCCTGACAATGTCTTACTTGTATTTCTGAATGGATGACTAGTCATTTTCTCAAACTAAATATGGAAGAAACAGAAACATAAGTGCATGGCAAAAATGAATTTAGTGAAGGACCTACAAATAATCTTGATCCCTTAGCATTAAAAATTCAGTAGCAAGAATCTTAAAACAGGAAACCTGAGCACATCTCACCAGTCTTAGCATCATTACATTGTTTACCCGTGTTCTGTAGAACTGATTTTAGAATGCTAGTAATGGTATACAGTATACATCTCTACATAATCTTGCTCCTTCCTATACTTTGGAATGGCTGTCCCCCTATATTCCAAATTGTTAGATTGTCTAATGGTGGTTTGCTTATTATTTCAAGAGGTAAGCATGAAAGATGTGGTGAGGTGGCCTTTTATTGTCTGGAATACTTAACTGATATCATGGGAAAGATGCTATATAAATAAAATGTAATATTATTATTATCACTGATAGATATACACAAGGCTAACACAGTGGAACATTCTGAAAAAACTCCTAAAAATCCAGTTTTTTAATTTGGCCTTTTTGTAGCTACATTTTAGTTATACTCCTGATAGACCTGACATACATAGAATTATCATACTCTTCATGGATTTGCAATCTTTACTAATCTCTACTTCTCTCTGCTTTCTTGTCTGTGGTGGCATTTTGCACCACCACCACCACCACCTACCTGACTGAGGAACTGTGATGCTTGAGTGAAGGCGGGTGCCCTGGCTGTACAAAAGACCAACTGCGTCGAATCCTCTGGGACAAACCCTGCAAATAATGACAAACGACTTAAGAATATTAATGTCAGGTAGGACACTCAGTGGGGGCCTTGGAACCCTTGCAGATTTTGTTTTTTTTTTGTTCTCCAGGCCAACTTACCTTATTATTGGACTCATCTTTAGAGCCTTAGAATACAATATTATATATAAGGGCTCTACTTTTCTACTAATTATACATCTATGTTATATATGCTTGAATTGATTGATTTTTTTTCCTAGCCTAACTTGTCTTTCTTTTCTTGTAACTATTTCTTTGACATCTTTTAAAGCACATTGAGCTGCACATGTGTGAAAAGGTGCTATAGAAATAAATGTTGTTTGTGTATATCATTGCACATCTCAAAGTTAAGTGAACTGTAAAATGAATATTTGCAGTGCTGTGGGCTACTCTGTCATGTCTACCGTCTCTATCCCAAAAACCTCCACAATGACATAAAGAATAATGTGTGTACAGAAAATTAATGAATGGCTCTTTGGAGGTTGCTGGTTAATGCTGATGTTGTATATTTGGACTAAAGGTTTTATCTGTCTGAACATTTGATCAATCTCCAAGCAACTATTGCTATTTTATCAATGAAGTAACCCGTATGCTTTAAGAATCACTAAACCCTTCCTAAATTTGACTCCCTAAGCCACCTCAAAGCAGAAATTCACTTATGGGTGCAGAGTGTCTCCACAGTGGGTCAGATAGTCGAGACATCTACCACAGTTATACCATTCAGAAAAGAGCACCAAAAGAGAGAGAACATACAAGTAAGGTACAAAGTGCAGATGAAATAAAATATTTCTGTGACTGTTATAGTACAACACAAAATGCAGCAGCCTAAATTGTGGGAAATACCACACTGCATTCAATGACCGGGTGTCCGCACACTGCATTGCTAAGCTCAACTGTATGATCACCGTATGTATTGTACGATCAACTCTCTGTTAAGGAGGTAAATCAGCCAGGGGCCTGTGGGGGTCTCAGTCTGGGCTTGGTGACATACCATTTCCCCTTCTTATTTGTATCTTGGTAATGTGCCACATGTCATCTGCATAAAGAGTCTTCTTGTTCATTCCACTGCACACACTGTGAAGCGCTGGTAGTTTTAACACTCATTATTAGCAGTGCAAATGCAAATCTATACAAATATACCTGACCCACCCTGAAAAAGAGTTAATTTGTTCAGCTGTGCAAAGTGGGTGGTCAGGTTTTGCTAGTCTTGCATACAGAGCACTGCATAAGGGAGTTGGCTTTCATGTGTTTGGTTTTCTACCAGCAAAGAATTACCAAACCCTACACATCAAAGGCTGGAATAATCATTTTAGAAGAGGACTATACAGTATATCATAATTGTGGGACATAGAAACAAGGGGGCAGAGGGTGTTTCATTTTAAAGATACAACATGTGCTGGAGATCAAATCCAAATGTGCCTTCACTCAGGTCTTTTTTTTATTCAGGCTGAAACGTTTGTTATGTACTGTATATAATATAATGTTTTCTATTTAACACTTTCAGGCTTACATAATAATTACAGAGTAATGGGGATTGTGGAAGAGAGGTGAAAAAGCGAGTGCAGGTAGGGTGGGATGGGTGGAGAAGAGTGTCAGGAGTAATTTGTGACAGACGGGTATCAGCAAGAGTGAAAGGGAAGGTCTACAGGACGGTAGTGAGACCAGCTATGTTAGATGGGTTGGAGACTGGAGGTGGCACTGACCAGAAAGCAGGAGACAGAGCTGGAGGTAGCAATTTGCATTGGGTGTGACGAGGATGAACAGGATTAGAAATGAGTACATTAGAGGGACAGCTCAAGTTGGACGGTTAGGAGACAAAGTCAGAGAGGCGAGATTGCGTAGGTTTGGACATGTGCAGAGGAGAGATGCTGGGTATATTGGGAGAAGGATGTTAAAGATAGGCCTTCCTCTTTTTATCTTGCCTGGCAGTTCTAAGAGAAGGTTTATGGATGTGGTGAGAGAGGACATGCAGGTGGTGCGTGTAACAGAACAAGATGTGGAGGACAGAAAGATATGGAAAAAGATGATCCGCTGTGGCAAGCCCTAATAGGAGTAATCGAAAGGAAAAGAAAAAGAAGACTTACATAATTATAATAATGTAAAAAAGGCAGGATGGCTTAATGGTTAGTTCTGGACTTTCACTAATTCACAATGGCCCTGGTTCATTCACTGTGTAACTTGGTGCAGATCAGACTTCAGCTGTACATGTTTATTTAAAGTACTATAACTGCTCTCATAAGCCATCCTTGAGTAAAGATGCCTGCCAAATAAATAATGAAAATAACAAACCAAAACCCTAATAACCCACCATCTGTCAAGATAATGAAACACACTGTTAATATAGTCTGACACAATAAATATTAGAAATTGAGCAAAAGAAAAACTGTATGGATTCCAAAAGGCAAAACTCTTCTTACTGTGAAGTGGAGCTCACTCAGCAGAGGTGATAACACTCAAAGACGCGCTAAATCAGCTTTCAGCTTACTCTGAAACATGAAACCCAGTGTTTCATCCAAATGACGTTTAAAAAAGCATTCAGATATTGACAGCAGCTACATGAATTGCAAGTTTGTTCCAAAGTCCCATATGCCTTTGGGTAATACATTTCTTAATAATACATTTTATTTATATAGCACACAGTATAAATAATGTCATCTCTAGGTGCTTTACATTAATACAGAAGAAGTAAAACACACTAAAATAAGAAGTTGTGGGCTGTATGGGGCGCCCAACACAGACAGGCTCGGACACAAGTATAAAATAAACAAGAGGATTTTTTTTATTGGTGAGAAACTCTTCCCCAATTAAGTGTTTTCCACAAGATAGCCACCAACACAAATCAAGTACACCACAATGATTTTCTTTTTGTCTTTCTCTCTTCTTTCTCTGTCACTCCCTCCTCCGCTCCTCACAGCAAGCTTCATCCTCCTTTGTCCCAACTTTGGCTCCCGGAGCAGTAGCAGGCAGCTTCTTTTATGTAATCCCCAGAAGTACTTCCGGTGTCCCAAAGGCTTGGCACTGGAGCACTTCCGGTTAAGGCAACAACCCCATGAAGGAGGGCTTGCTAGTCCCTGCAGCACCCCCTGGTGGCACCCATGGAGTCGAAGAACTCCAATTCGCATGGTGCCCTGTAGGAATCCTTGGGCCACTGAAACCTAGGGGGGGCTACCATCTGGCAGTGTTGGGGAGATAATGTCCTGTGAATGCCATCTCCCCCGGTACTTCCCAGTTGAGGGCATCGCAGCTGGGTAAGGATGCTAGCCGTCTCTCTCAAACTGTACACTAAAATTCGAGGAATAAAATAGACAAAAAAAAATTATAAAGGATGGGATGGTGGCACAGTGGTAGTGCTGCTGCCTCGCAATAAGGTGATCAGGGTTTGTGTCTCAGATCCTCCCTGCATGGAGCTTGCATATTCTCCCCTTGTCTGTGTGGGTTTCCTCGGGGTCCTCCAGTTTCCTCTCACTGTCCAAAAACATGCAGGTTAGATGAACTGGCGATGCTAAATTGGCCTGTGGGTGGGTGTGTTGGGTGAGTTTTCCCTGCGATGGACTAGCGCCCTGTCCAGGGCTTGTTCCTGCCTTGCACCCTATGCCAGCTGGGATGGGTTCCAGGCCTACCACAACCCCTCCACAACTCTGGTCAGGATTAAGAAGGATACAAAATGAAAATCCATGAAAAGGTGACAAATTTATTTAACATGCAAAAACTGCCTGTGATGGCGAGGACCAAACAGACTGTGGCAGAACTTAAGTTCCACAGGCGTCAATCAATCAGGCAAAAGACAACCAGAGAATTAGAAAATGCAGACCTTAGAGGGACAGCAGAAGTGGATGGAGTTAGTAAGTCCTGAAGATATGTGGATGCAGTAGCAGCAAGACACTTGTGTATGAAGAGGAAAATCTAATATCGGATCTGCTCCTTAACAACCAACCAGTGTGAAGTTAAAAACACAGTCCGTGAGCAGCACTATTTCAGACATACTGTAACTTCATGAATGGTCTTTTGGATAATCCATCATGGATAATCTGACTTTGGATATATTCTTGAGTTAACAGAAAGCCATCTTAAACAAACAGGTTATATGACTACAGAAAATAAGAGTGGGGTCAAATGTAATTCTTTGATTTGTAACAAATCATCTGGCCATTTACAGTAATAAGTGTATAACTCGATTTTCTTTTCAGGCATCGAGTATCCACAACAATTGTTAAAGTTTTGCCACTTTTTGGTTGCAAGTAGTTTTCTCTCATCCAGCACTGCGTATTGTCCAAGCATTTGGTGGCCTGTGATAATCCTAGATGTCCTTATTGAGTGGTCTGGAAATACATCTGTGTGTAGCAAACCAATCAGCAAAACAATAAAAAAAAGACGTTGCACTGGGATAAAAGTTTACCAGGGTTAACCTACAAATCAAGAAAAGAATTGGAAGGTCAACAGAAGAACCCCAAAGAAGATGAGATAACCAATTGTTTGATATCTTTCCAAAGGCAATGTGTTTGTTCTTTTCACTTTGACAGGATATGGATATGAAGCATTGCAAGAGTACCAGAGATTCCAATGTTGTGTTAGTCACATGACCTATGGCTGACAGTTTCGTAGACAGCAGCCTTGGTTGTGAAGAAAAACCAAACAAAATCCTGCTTCTATAGCCATATGAAGGTCATCTACAACACTGACTAACGCTGCCTCAATACTACAGACAGCTCAAAAACTGGACTGAAAGACATCAAATAGATCGTTGGAGTCTAGATGAGACTGCAGTTGCAAGGCAACAGCTTCAATGACCACCTTAGACACAAAAAGAGAGGCTGGAGGTGGGCCGGTTATTTGGATATCATGGCAGAATCGAGATTAGGTTTTTTTAGCATTGGTTTTACCTGTATATACCGAGTGCCTTGAGTAAACCAAGCATTGCTCCCAAGATCGAAGAATGAGATCTCGCCATTCTCAATGACAGAAGCAAAGTAACCGAGTACAACAGCATGACAAAATAATCCAGTCAGGCTAGCAATCAAAAAGATGAGGAAGGCTCACTTCAAGGAAAATGTTTGGAAGCAGGCTTTCCTGTAAAAGTGATCTCTGCACACCCTTTCTACCTCAGCAAAGATCAACTCGGTGAAACAAACACAGAAATGCAGCCACCGTTCAGATTTTCTGACGAACTGCAACAATTCAGAAACTGAAAGTCAAGGCCGTCTCAGACAGAAAGCTGCCCACGCAAAGTCAATGAAAATGTTTAGTGCTTTCCATCCTCTTCTTTCATCTTGCTTGAACACATTTTTTAACAATACAGTATTTTCCTGGATTAGGTCCACATGCAGCCCCCTGTGCTCATGACTGACAGTTAAAGAAGATTATCTCTCCAAGCCTCTCAAAGTAAGACATGTCGTGCTATTTTCTGTTCACTTGGGCAGTGACCCTTGACAGGTCATCCCCACCAGGCTTGTAGGACACAAACACAGGCCCACATCTAACACAGACTGTTGAAAGCAGCCAACTGGTATGAGGAAGGAGAAGTCCATCAGCTCAAATAACTATTTATGGCGTCCTGACTGAGTGGATGTCCCTTCATTGCAGTGGCCTTCCACCACTTGAGCTCCAGTACACTTACTTACCTTTTCGCCCAGAGCTCCACTTGGTTGCTCTTCCCAGCACAGTTTCTAGTGATGCTATGGCTTTTAGATGTCATGGTGACCAGGATGCTTACTAGTGCATCAGAAAGCTGGAGCACAATGCACATTTGTTTTCTTTTTTCCAAAGGTTTCACAATACAAGGCAAAATATTAACCTTTATAATTGTTTGTGTACACTGTATGGAAGAATTGTGAATAAACAATTCTTTCAGTTGTGCATATTTATTGTTAAATACACTTTTTTCATTGGACTGGTCCAGCGTGTCATACACCTTTACAACAAAATATTATAATAAAAGGCGTAATGCCTTGCAACATTTTAAATTATATATATATATATATATATATATATATATATATATATATACAGTGGAACCTCGGTTCACAACCATAATTCGTTCCAAACCTCTGGTCGTAAACCGAATTGGTCGTGAACCGAAGCAATTTCCCCCATAGGATTGTACGTAAATACAATTAATCCATTCCAGACCGCACGAACTGTATGTAAATATATTTTTAAAAATATTTTTAAGCACAAATATAGTTAATTACCCCATAGAATGCACAGTGTAATAGTAAACTAATGTAAAAACACTGAATAACACTGACAAACACCCAGGCTCCCTGCTCAGCTGCACGTACAGGCTCGCTCTCAGCTGCACGCGCTCGCTCTCTCTCTCTCTCTCTCTCTCTCTCTCTCTCTCTCTCTCTCTCTCTCTCTCATCAGCACACGAGCCTGCCTGCTCTCTCTCCCTCTTACATTGCAGCAGTTCAGCAGTTCCCGTCTGACTGAGAACAATGCAACACGTGCGGAAATCATCAGCGCGCACAAACCGAAAGGGAAACTGGCTTGTTCGTATACCGAGTGTGTGGTCGTTAACCGAGGCAAAAGTTTGGCGAACTTTTTGGTCGTTAACCGAGTTGTACGTGTACCGAGGCGTTCGTGAACCGAGGTTCCACTGTATATATATGTTACGGACATCTGACCTACGACTTACGAACGAGGACGCAGCTGCGATGCATTTTCATTCTGTTTGGCTTTGAAGTTAATGCACAAATATTTTTTAAACTTTGGTAAAAATAGTATTTGGAATTAATTTTTTTGTCAATATCACATTTAATTTTGAATCCGTGTTTGGAGTTACATCGTGACAACGCAACATAGAACTGCCCGTGAGTGAATGTCGTTTCTTTCTCTCTAATAAATAAACTGACTTTTTCGAATGTTTGTCTCTGTGATTTGTTAATTGTCATAGCAAAAGCTATTCTAACGGGAAACAGTAAATGTTTTAATACAACTGGCATATCAATATCTCCTTTTGGTGTCTAATGTTATCCTCAGATGATGTACTACATTACCTTTCTTGTCACCTGTTAAAATTTTACATGTCAGAATTGTTCGACCAATTTTGAATACAACTAATCTTGTCCTATTGCATAGCCCATCACTCAGACATAAATTACGCAATAACATTACAATACATCCTTCTTTCAACAGTAATTCGGCCATTGGAAGTAGTGGTTGTAGATATTCTTCAAGATATTGTAAGTTGATGTCTTTATCTGACGCACCATCACCACCAACTGTTTCAGCATAGTCTATTGAAATGCATTTAGCCAATTTGCCATGTAACCGATCGACAATTTTCGTGTTAATTCATTTGACTTTATTGTTTCTCAGTGCTAGGATTGCCTGTGTACTCATTTCTTCTGTTGATAACCCTTCAGGATGAAATTCTTCAATAAGATTTGAACATAAAAAGTCTTCTTTAATTGGGAAGTCAAAGTGAGGAAAACGTAAAAATTTGTGTAAGCTGAGAGCGCAGGAACTGTGTCTGACAAAAGCATTCACTTGATTAAGAGTTGAGAGGACCGTGGGCATGGGCCGTTAACCGTAAATGGTTGAGAGGAGGGCAGGACTTGAAAAAATCTCATGGCAATAGTCTCAAGATTTTCTTTTATAATAGAGAGATGCTTTATACTTTCCTGCTGGAGACAAATTTCTCTCTGGGATGATAAAAAGTCTACTAATCTAAGAAAATATCTTTTAGTGAACAATCAGCATGGCTTCAGGTGGGGGGTGGGGAGGGAGATCAGGCTTGACTAACATTCTGTAATTCAACATAAGCACATAATCAGAAAGGTTTCTTTATCTTCATCTATGGAAATATTTTGAGCCGATACAACAACTGCAGCCAGGCCTCAAAATAAAAGATGTGGGATTTCAAAGCATGCTGTGTGAATGAGTACAAAATCGGCGTAAAAACAGGAAGCAAACATCTGTAACGAGAGGAACCTTAGCACAAGTAGGGGATGTTAGACGAGGTGTCCCTAAGGGATCAGTGCGGGAGCCGCTGCTCTTTTTAATTTAGGCAAATTATACAAAATGGAACAAAAAAAAGATGAGCACTAAACTGGGTGGAATGGCAGATGATACAGAATCAGCCAAATTGTTACCGACGAACTCCAACAGAATTCAGACTTGGGCAGATTTTTGACAGATGCAATCCGATGTAAGCAAATGTAAAGTATGACACATATGACCAGGAAATGTTAGATATGAACACATAGTGGGGTGTAGGAAGTTTGAAAGTACACCTTATGAGAAGGATTTAAGAATTGTCGTGGACCATTCACTTTCTACATCCATACAGAGAGCAGACGTGTTTAAGAGGGCTAACAGTCAAGGGAGGTTGTGGTTGTGCCCTGTAATGTACTGGTTAGGCCTCACCTGGGGTACTCTGTGTAGTTTTGGTCTGAAGACTAAGCAGAACCACAGAAAGGCCATAGGAGAGTGACAAGAGCAATTCCACAACTGAGTGGTGTTAGCTGTAAGGAAAGCTTGAAGGAGCTGAACTTTGATTAAGAAGTGAAATGACTGAATGTTTTCTTCATGCAGAGAACCATACACACATGAAATAAATGCTCTAGGAAGGCGTGGACAGTAAGACTTTAGGGACCTTCAAAAGCCTACTCAGATGTTATTGGGAGAACCTACTGTAGGTTGATAGGTTTGATGAGTATACTTGGGCTGAATGGCCTTTTCACGTGAAAATGGTTCTCCTGTTTAGGCCTACCATAAAACAGAGCGAGTCTCTAGGAGACGTTGTCGATGACCACACTTATCATCTATGCCCCTAAGTCTTCTAACAATTAAAATCAGATTGTTGTCACTAATGCCAATGGCTTCTGGCCCGAGGATGAACCCATCAAAGCCTATCTAAGCTTTTCCAAAGGTTCACATAAACTGCATTTATTTTACTTTGGTCAACTTAGATGTGTCTTTGACAGGAGACTCCTGTTCCAATTCCCATGCTAGCTGCCATTTATAATATTTTTTCATGCAAATTAATTTCAAACTCATTTCTAATTTCTACTATTTTTCTAATTTTGCTTTACACAGAAAGACCGACAACTCTCCACCTGGAGACCTAAAGTGAAAACTCCATCTTTGCAGTCGTCAAGGAATTAATTCTCCAGCCGGGAAGTCTGGTAACATTCATTCAGACCTGGAAGATTTGTTTGCCTTTAATGCATGTTGTGCCTGAAGCATATTTGACTCATTTCTATTTCAAAATGCTTTAATTTACTGCCTTTCTTAACAAAAATTAGACAGACCATTTATTTCTGTTTGTTTATTGATTTTATGCTCCTCTGAACATGCCTAGCAAGCAGACCGTTGACATCCGGCAGTGTTTTGTGCTCTATATTTATCTCAGAGATTATTTTGGTGACATCTGCCTATTATTTCAGTCTGCTAAAAATGACAGCTATCCGTTTAGGTCTCATTCACGGGTAATGCTGGCCGAGTTCCCTAAGCAATACCTGTCAGTGGTCCGGCCCCACCCCCACTCGCAATACCTTTTTCCAAGAAAAGACGGCACACAGGGACTCCAAAAGGCTTTTGTCTGCATACAGTCTGCCACCGCCAACTCTTTAATGGACTGGCTTATTCGAAGTCAAAATGAGCACTTAATGGAAAAAAAGCATAACAACACCAGGACTCTTTTGAACTGGAAACAAAAACCCCCAGTTAAATACGGTTAATGCCTTTATTTTTATACCCAGAGCTGTAATCGCATGGAAGTTTACTTAAACCTCCCACATGAGCATAAATGGAAGATTTAAAAGGATTAGAAACCACAGTTTGAAGCCACACTCTGTCTGTCTTTATTCCGACAGCAGGAAGATTTAAAAAGACGATCAATGCAATTCCAGACTCTTTTAGTTAAAAATTTTAGGAGATAGTTAAGAAACATTATTAACAAGATTAGCAGAAGTCATTCTAAAGGGTCGCAGCAGAGGAGCAGACTCTCTGCCAAGGCTGACCTGCCGTTTAAACGTGTAGGGGTGGAGAGTGGCGGCAGTGGTGGCAGCAGCAACTACGTTACCTCATCTGATTCCTACTCATTTGGAAAAAAACATTAGGAAAAACTGCACCAGTTGTTTTACTAAAGGCAAAGCCATATTTAGGGACATTTCAAGAAATTTTAAACACCGGCACCAGGGCCGTGCAGTGGTTAGTTAGTGCATCTGCCTGCTAGCTTAGCTTGGTTTACACTCTCACCCTCGTTCGAGATGCTCCAGTTTCCACTCACTTTCTAAAGACATTGGTGTCAACAAACAAACTGGCTGGTGAGTGTGTGTGTGTGTGTGTGTGTGTGTAATGAAATTAGGCCAAATTCTCACCTTGTGCCTCAAAGCCTTCTGGGATAGCCTCTAAGACTCTATAATGGTCCTAGAAAATGGATCAATGGAATTATGACATGCTAAACTTAAACTTGAATCTGTCGGCAACTCAAATTTACTTAATCAGGTTTGCAGATAGAAAAAAGAAATACCAAAATGCTTCACCCTTGGGAAGTAACACGTCATTAAACAGAATTGTGTTTTCATGTTTCAGTCTGAATCAAGCCTTGTTCCAGGGCAGGCATCCTGGCCAAAGTGAAGACTCACCAGCTTCCGCCTTGGAAAAATGAGCTTATTACTCCGCATCTCTCCTGTCAAAATACATACATCACTAATGGACTCACAGTCTGCCAACACCTTGGGCTGGCTGACAGCGAAATGCAGTGACATTTTAATTTATAGTACAAATCAGCACCATCTTGGGTCTAGAAACCACAGTTTCCCAGTATTTGGACTGAATTAATAACAAGCACAAGTGTAAAGATGTCCATGTCCATGTTTTTCATATGGCATGAGATGACCATAACTTTGACCAGGATGGGCAGGCAGCAGATTAATGAGAATGATAGGGATTGGTAGAAACTATGGAATTGTACCAAGGCCTATTTTTTGATTTATTTATTGCAATTGATCTTTATGGACATATTATGGAGATATTATTATTATTTGTATTTTGGGTAGAATTAATAAATAAAATATCTCAAATCCACCTAATACAATAACACAGATGAGGAGGGTCTGGTAGTGCCAGGCACAAGGTGGAAACTAGCTCTGAAGGAGGCTCCAGTCCATTACTCGGCCCACTCACTCACACACACATCTTAGTAAATGAAAATGGAAACGGAGAAGTGCTTTATGATAACTACCTCCATGAAACATCTTTAGTGAAAATAAAGCGGGACTGATTGCATTGACTGCATTTCCAACCCCACACGGCAAACTTCTTTTTATAGTTTTAATGGCAAAACTTTTCTTAATTGAGATGTTTTGATCTTATGTGGCTCGCTGACTTGTAATTAAAATATAAGTCTGGCCAGGAGAACATTGATGTACTATAGATATACGTAAAGAAATAGGAATACAGTGTCCACTTTAGGATATCCGCCTCTCTTACGACAAAACGTCATACTTCCTCGGCAAAAGTCAATCCTCAGTCCTTTCCTCTTTCAAAACGATATCAGTCCTCCAACCTCTGACCAAACATCATGCACATTCCTGCCATCAACCTTCTGCCTTCTATCTCAGACACAACATAAAGAAAAACGTAAGCTGGATGATTCGGAAGGAGACGTGACAGACATTGTTCACTTCTGTAACGATGGCAGTTTACCTGCCCGATTTGTCACTACTGGCCAATCATCTGTTAATCTTCATTTCAAGCTACACATTCCCCTTCTCGTTTACATGGGCGGGAATACATTTTAGACAGCCAATCACCTTTCTCCCCTTTAAACTTGATTTCTTTCAAACTCCTGCAATGCTGCACTTTCATTATGCATGACATTTTGCTTATATCCATCCATCCAACCATTATCCAACCTGCTATATCCTAACTACAGGGTCATGGGGGTCTGCTGGAGCCAATCCCAGCTAACACAGGGCGCAAGGCAGGAAACAAACCCCGGGCAGGGTGCCAGCCCACCACAGGGCACACACACACACACCCAAGGGACAATACAGAATCACCAATGTGCCTAACCTGCATGTCTTTGGACTGTGGGAGGAAACCGACGCAGACACGGGGAGAACATGCAAACTCCACACAGGGAAGACCCAGGAAGCGAACGCGGGTTTCCTTATTGCGAGGCAGCAGCGCTACCCACTGCGCTGGAACAGCGAAAAAAGATTGAATTGTGTTTGAGGATGTGTGGGGGAGAAGAGAGACAAGGCAGTGAGACAAAAGGACAGCTGTTGTACAGGCTTTTAAACGTTTGAAGCACCGTACGAGATGCAGAACACGCGGCAAGCCAGCAGCTAATTGAGCAAAGAGGAGGTTAAAAAAAAAAAACTATTTGTTTCCCTTTGTGTCACCGTTTAAGAGGGGTTTCAGAGGAGCGACCGCATCTCCTTGGGGTGCGTTCAGCTCCTCTCTTCACAACAGCGCATAGGGGGTTGGTGAGTGAAGTGAACAGGGGGCAAAGCCCCCTAGTTTTAAAATATACCTAAGCTGGAACCCATCTCATTGGGCATTAAGTGCATCTCTGGATGCGGTGCTTGTTCATCGCAGAGCTCAATTCACATAAACACCCAGAGTTCTACAATGTGGAATTTATGAGGTGTTAGAAAACCGGATGGGTGGCTTGACATTTATTCATTTAGCATTCTCCTCTACAAATTTAAATTTTTCTATTACGTTGTGATGTGTGTGCTTAATGATGGCGTCTACTCTATACGATGCTACAATAAACATATCTGCTTGGCATGTATTTGCTTACCTGTATTTTAAAACTTGTACAGGATGCACATTCTTTATTGAAATTTGGGAAGTTTTCCTAAACGATTCAAATGGTAGAAAATGTGTCACCATCCCAAAACCTACGATGTACAATTCTGTGTCCAGTCACTATTCAAGGAGTGGATGTAGAGTTGGTTTACTCCTACAAGTACTTGGGGGTCCACATGAATGACAGGTTGGACTGGTCTTGTAACAGAGCAGGCTCTTTTTCCTTAGGAGACTGCGTTCCTTTAATGTGGGAAGTGACATCCTTCACACGTTCTATAATTCTGTGATGACCAGTGGGCTGGAAACAACACTCCAAGAGAGGCCCACCGAATCAACAGGCTAATTAAAAGGGCAAGCTCCGTTACAGGACACACTCTGGACCCCTAGAGGTAGTAGTGAAGGACAGAATTTAAACAAAACTGAGTGCCATTATGAATAATGCAGCACATCCTCTCTCTGACACAGTAATACTGAGGACTTTCAGACGATGACTAAGCAGAAGTGTGTCAAGAAACGTTACTGGGGCTCCGTTATACCAGCAGCAAAACACCTGCATAATGCCTGACTGGGACTGCCGAGTCAGGCGTTTTCTTTTTAATTGTCTTGCTTTATAGTCAATCTGGTATGTGCTCAGACCAAAGTGTGTGTGTGTATTTATTTATTTGTCTACCTATTTATGTATTTATTTCTTTAAAGAGCTTCTGTAAAAGTCCAAATTTCCCCCTGGGGACAAATAAAGTCCTGTCTATAATTAGACACTCCTATCTATTTATCTGAGAAAGGAAAATTAAATAATTTTAATTGTTGAATCATTTGTGATTTGTAAAAAGCACACTACAAAAATGCAGATCACAAATAATGTTAGAATGTAAAAGTAAAATGACATAACGAAGCTATAACATGCAAGAATTTCATAGAAAAAAGTTTAAAGGGGATGAACACAGTTGGCTGTCTAAAATGTCTTCCCACCCATGTCAATGCGAAAAGGAAATGCAGAGCTTGAAATTCAGATTGGTAGGTTCATGGGTTCTTTCTAATGATTGGCTGGTAGTAAAAAAACTAGGCGGGTTAACTGCCTTCATTGTAAATGATTGACATGTGCCACGCCCCCTTCCAAAGTGGCCAGCTTGTGTTTTTCTCTTTTCTGTGTCTGAGGTAGGAGGCAGGAGCAGGAGTAGCGTTGTGGTGGCCGTTTTTTTGAAAGATGTAAGAGGAAGGATGGAGTTTTGTCAGAGGGAGGAGGAGGAGGACAATGTAATAGTACAGTACAGTACAGTACAGTAATGGACACACTTAAGGGAGCAGCCTAAAAATAATAAGAAACTGCAAAGATATAAGCTATTTGGTATCAACAGTTTGGTTTCATGCAATACAAAATCGTGAGGCGAAGGAAGGTGATATGTGCCTAATAATGAATTTCTCTATTGAAAGGATATTAGAGCAGAAATATATGAAATGACAATGATAATTACTTAGTTTGGTGATAATTATTGTTAAAAAAGGATGTTACTATCTTCCATCCATCCATCCATTATCCAACCCGCTGAATCCGAACACAGGGTCACGGGGGTCTGCCGGAGCCAATCCCAGCCAACACAGGGCACAAGGCAGGAACCAATCCTGGGCAGGGTGCCAACCCACCGCAGGGCACACACAAACACACCCACACACCAAGCACACACTAGGGCCAATTTAGAATTGCCAATCCACCTAACCTGCATGTCTTTGGACTGTGGGAGGAAACCGGAGCACCCGGAGGAAACCCACGCAGACACGGGGAGAACATGCAAACTCCACACAGGGACACGTGCCGCCATGTTACTATCTTCATTTAGGAAATTTAAAAACAATCCATTTACTCATTTTCCAAACCCATTTATTCCATTAGAGAGCGGCAGCAAATCAAAGTTTATTAGTGCAAAGGAGCCATCAACGGTGCACTCTCAGCCATACTGGGCCAAACATGCTGCTGGAGACGCAGGTGGATGCGTAACGCGTACACAGCGAGTGCCCAGGCAGTGACGTGAGTTTGGACCTTGGATATGCAGAGATGGCAGTGCTGGCCAATAAGCTCCTCTACTTGTAGTATTCATTGATTTCAGTAGGAGGAATATACATACAGTACTTTATTAAATAAAGTATGTATGGTTTGTGTTTTCATTTGCAGAACTATGAGTAAGAAGAATTGCAACTGAAAATGTTTACACAGCATACATATTCTTTTTATCGGGGGTTCAGCTGAACTGGTCAGAAAGTCCTCAGACTGCATTTTTGGCATTTGCCACAAACGTATCACATTTTTTACCAGCTTGTACTTGGAAAAACCCAACAGACCAGGCGGGTTAAGCATGCAAGTGCGCTTAATCCTACTGGGCTAACCACTGCGCCACCAGTAACGGTAAAGCTGCTTCCCCTGTTAAGTCATAGCTAATTCTTTGACTCTTCGTCATTTACTGTAAATGATTGAAAACCTACTTAGAATCTGAAGGAGGCAACAGACAAAAAACAGATGGACAGATGAAAGGATGAAATGAAATGATAGATGGATGATGGAAGGAGAAGGGCAGGAATCTTTTGGTTACAAATGGGCACCCTGACCACATTTCCTAGTGTGTCACATTAGTGGACGTCTACAGCAGTTTTCAGTCATGGCCTTCTGTATCCAGCAGGGGGCGCTAGTTCCCTTTTTGGAATGAGTTCTTTTGTGATTGTGGCGTGTTACATAACCCGAAACTAAACAGATATGATATAAAAAGGCGATACAATACCCTTAGTGATACGGTGGTAAGAAATCACATTGGAGAAATAACCTTGCTTTCTTTAATGATGATTTACACAGCACAACAGACGAGGAAGTCAATGACAAGACCTTCGGGTAGTGGGAGCCCGATGTGTAGTCTGCCATTTTCGTTGCTGCATTGGAAGTATTTTCCGGATCGGATGACGGTATCTCCCATCCATCCATCGGCTTCAAAGGTGTGCAGGCCTCCACTTAGGTGAATCATGCCATTCCAAACAAGGAAAAAGAGAGGATATGATTTCATACTGACTTTGACACAGAAATAGTGCACATTGCCCATTTCACAGTTGTCCCTGTCTTGTCTTCTAATGGTTGCCTAGCAGTTCTAAATGATGAGCCCCTGTGCTAAATCTGGCTTTGTGTTAGCTGTGCACGTGAGTAGAAAGAAAAGTAGATTTATAAAATATTTGTACAGAGCACAGTGACATATGAAACTTATGTTACACCTTCATTTACGTAAACTTAGTGAATCGGAGGCAATTGCTTAATGTGACATGCCCAGCATCTCGCCCCGGCAAAATCAAACCGTTTTGAATTTGTTTTTAGTTGTAGGGGAAGACTCTGTGAGCAGGACAGGCGACAGGCAATGGATGCTCCACCAGAAGTTCAACACATTGTGAACCACAGGGGGCACCAGAGAGCCCCAAACACAACCCCACAGACACAAGTCCTCAGTGAAAACATCAGGCTTATTACTCACAATTACCCTACAAAAGGTTTCTTTATCCATATAAGCCACCACAATTATAAATTCTTCTTCTCCCAGGTAAGTGTTGCCTCTCTCCTCTCCCAGCTCTGACTTGCCTGTATGTGGCAGAGCAGCTCCCTTTATCTTGGACTCGGCAATACTTCCTGTGCCCGGGCATAACCCGATGGAAGTGTGTTTTATACAACGGGGATTACCAATCCCCAACAGCTCCCGACTGGACTTCCCCACGGGACTACAATTCCCATTATGCCTTGCGGGCATCCATGTGGGAGTCCTGGTCTGCCTGTGCTGCCATCTAGCGTATCGGGGAAGCCACTGCTCCGAACACAATGTCTCCCCCTGGTCCTTAATAACATTGACCACCCGGCCGGGTAACGAATCCTGCAGTGTCCTCATTGGGACGCCAGCCCAAGCGTGTCATTCCTTACAGCATATGGTGCAGTGACAAGAAATAAGGAATAACACACACGTTTAGTACCCGACGACTAGACTGAGGGTTGTGGGGAGACGGAACGTGCCGCCCACTTCTGTAGGCCTCTCTCCTGCCACCATGGACGACAGGGTCCTGGCTGCTTTTCTTGCCAGGGCTTGTGCCTCGTGATTTCATTTTCTCCAAATATAATGCAGATCAAGTTGAGAAGAACACTAAAAGCTGAAAATATTTAAGGTTTTAAAAGGGCTAAGAGCAAAGTATCAACAAAATATCAACTGTCAGGGTTGTTGGGCAAATGAAGATTTTTCCTCTTTGCTTATATCTATTTAAAGAATTCCACATTGTGTTATTTTAACAAAACTACAGTGATGGGTAAACTGAAGTTTGGGACACGCAGGACTGTGTGCCTTCATTACTTCCATGTCCTCAGTTTCAGTAGGGGGCCACTGTGACCGATCACTCATAAGAAGAACCCAGCTGTCCTTTCCAACATCATTTACAATGCGAATGCGTTAATGTGAACTTCATCAAAAGCTCATTTGTTTAAAACATGTCATGCAGTTGCTCACCCAATTTTTGCAACCACAGCCTCATTAAAAACAATTGCGATGGCAGACTGAAAGGACTCCGAAGGCTATGAATGAGCACCGCTTATTTCAAACTGGTTGTGTTTTTGTCTTCCATCATTGGTTGATTTTTAAGATCCACTGGTTCTGTGAGGTTTAAGTCCAGGGTAGGAGTGAGCCATCATTTTAAAATGACACGACACATAAGCAGAGCAGGAGATGGCATGGCGCTCACTCCGTGTCGGGGTTCAGGTTGCTGCAGCTGTTTGAATCTGTAACAACCACCACCAAATGGATGACTGTCTGAGAGATCGGCTTATCACAAATACGACTCATTTAATAAATCACCAGAGAGAGATGGATACATTTACTAAGTTAACAACAACATAATATGTCATTCACAAACCTGCTTAATCCCATTTAGGCTCATGGGGGCCAGAGCATTCCTCGCAACACTGTGTGCAAGACAGGAAACAGCAATTTACATGGCGTGAGGACATCACAGGGCCAGTCACACACACACACACACAGAGTCAATTTAGGGTCACAACCCAACACGTCTTTGGGGTAGCAGGAAGAACATTCACGTAGGATTAGCTACAACATGCAAAGTCCACACAGACGATGGCTATGCATTGGATTCAAAGCCAACACCAAGATGGCGGCACTAACCACTGCGCCACCACACTGCTCAAGTTCAACAGTAACTAGATGCAAAGAATTTTCACTTTAAATAATCAAGAACACATAACTGAAAGGAGTAATTAAAATGGCAGGTTCTGAAAACAGACGATGAAAAGACAAGTGGATGGATGCTAGAAAATGGCAAAAGGTCTTATTTAACTAATTTGTATACAGAAAAATGAAAACATTTGTTTTTGTTCATGCACTGGAGAGCATGAAATAAAGCACAGTCTAATATCTACAGTACCTTCAAACATGTAAACAACAAAGTCATACACTCAAACGTTTTCAAATTCAAAATTTTCCAGATTCTCTTTCGGACATAAATTGTGTTTTCTGAACATGGAGCACACCTTGAGTGGCACCGCAAGATAACATTTTTGTGGGCCACAATCAACAAAAACAACGAGTGGCACCCTGGCACCAAGATTTTCTGCACCAGCTTTTTCTTTTCTTTTCAGTTTTGCACGTCTCGGTTGTGTCAGTGTCATTTATCACATGCATGCTGGACACAATGGACGACTGTCCAGTGAAGGGGTTGGTAGCTCTCACAGCAGACCCATTAGTTGGTGCCACATTATGTGCCCACTTTTGTCCTCGGTAATGCTGTGTGGCAAGCGGCTGGGGGTGGCTCCCATCCGGGACGCCCGGGGGAGGGCTTACGCCTCCTCCAGACCACGAGGGGGCGACCACCCTGGTGGCTTTGGGGACCACCGGAACAGAGCTTAGAAGCTCAACCCTATATGGGAAATGCTGGGGGGAAGACCATAAGGGACACCTGGAGTGCTTCCGGGTGCGCAGCTGGTACTTCTGCCACACTGGGGAGTGCTGGCGGAAGTTAATCGGGAAGCACCTGGCGCACGTCCGGGTGGGTTTAAAAGGGGCCACCTCCCTCCATTCGAGGGCTGGAGTTGGGAGGACGAGAGACAAAGTCTTGGAGGTGGACCTGAAGAAGGCATCATTGAGAAGTCCTGGACTTTGGGGGAGTTTGGGGGTTGTGTGTGGCATTTTATTTGTAAATATTAGTTATAATAAACGTGTGGTGGTGCTTATTACGAGGTCTGCCTGTCTGTGTCCGGGACGCATTCCACGGCTGTCTGAATACACATTCATATTGAGCCCGGAGTCGGAAAGGGGTCAAGTGTTGGTTGGACATGCAAGTAAGGATCTCACCGCACTCTGTTACTATTACAACGACTGTGTGCTTTGGGAATGTGTGAGGCCATGCCAACTCCACACAGCTCATGACAAGAACTGCACTCTCGTCCCCGGCGCTACTAACCTCCTCGTGCTAAGTTGCGCATCTCTTTTTATTTCAGGCCGCATGAAGGAAAGAAAGGCCAAGCAGGACTGGTGCCAATCCCAGAGGTTAGAAAATGGATGCATCCTTTAAATGTGTGTAAGTGTCAATGACATCATTTAATACTGTTAGTGAAAAGCCAGCATACAGAAGTATACTGTAAATAGTCGGTCAGCTTATTAACACGGAGTGGTGGCTCTGAGGTTCGGGATCTGCGCTGGCAATCAGAAGGTTGCCGGTTCGAATCCCGTAAACACCTGAAGTGACTCTACCCTGTTGGGCCCTTATACTCAGGACGGAGCAATTGCAGGTTGACGTTAATCTCCATCCAGCCCTGCAACCTGCAGGGAAAAATCTGGGGGTTGGTAGCAGGATTGGCACTCCAGCCACCATAAAAACCTCACACTGGTCCACTCATCTGAACTACTGCGGTGCTGAGGTGTCACCCATTGCATAGCTGCACTCGGGTCCTAATCTGAGATCCGAGTTGGTTCATCGTGCGGCAATGCGCTGTATCAGCGTGAGCTCCTAACCTACAGAAGAGCTTGAATGTGTGCTCTGCTTGACGTTTTAAAGCTAACAGCCTAAACATCATCTTGGCAGGCTGCATTTTGGTGGCACGGCCCGTCAACTTGAGCTGCTCGGCTTACTTTACATGTAAGGGCCCAGCAAAATTGTGAGTGAAGTTATAAAGCAGCTGCTCGTGGAGTAGTAGGAGTACAGACAACACCATCTGGGTGGCATTTTAAGGAATCTGCTGTCTTGTTAAGATGGCGAGCCCAGAGTCAGGTGGGGACAAGAAAGTCATTGAGGTCAAAGCTGTGGGCTGCACTGGGGGAAAAAAACAGCTGAATCTTGGCAATTTGAACTAAACCTCATTTCTAAATACCAAAAAGTGACATTTCCTATAATTAAATGAGTTTGCAGGCCTCATAAAGACGTTGCAGGGAGTAGTCATGCGTCCGATCCCTTGTGCTTTCACTAATGGATGCTGGGCTCTAATAGAATTAAAAGATTACATCAAGATAAGAGCCTGCAGCACTGAACTGGATGAGTGGGTTAGAAAATGGATGGACAGGTAAACAAAAAGGAGAACAAAATGTTAAGGCCTGGCGAGGTTAACCTGACATCAAGTGTTCCAGTTTTTCGAATGGCCTAGGGAGCTGTCCTAATAATACGCTGTGATCGACTTATTCGGGGTTCCCACCGTGGCTGAAATACGTTTCCTTTGACTTAGATTGGACAAGTTCAGTCAGTCAGTCATCGTCCACCCTGCTATATCCTAACTACAGGGTCACGGGGGTCTGCTGGAGCCAATCCCAGCCAGCACAGGGCGCAAGGCAGGAACAAATCCTCGGGCAGGACGCCAGCCCACCACAGGACACACACACACAAGGCGCTAGGGACAATTTAGAATCGCCAATGCACCTAACCTGCATGTCTTTGGACTGTGGGAGGTAACCCACGCAGACACGGGGAGAACATGCAAACTCCACCTGGGAGGCTAACCCAAGTCTCCTTACTGCAAGGCCCATGGACAGAAAATGACAAAATACACAAAAACGAGCCAAACAAGAAAAATGCAGTCATGAAGTCGGTGAGCCATTTGTAGCACTAACCGATTTGGCTCAGCTCTGCTGTTTATTTAAATGGGTGCAATGGGGGGGTCAAAATGGATCCGGCGTTAGGGGGTCTGAATGACCCACGTGCTGGATGTGTGTGGACTTTGCATATTTACATCACGTCTGTTTGGGGGTTGCCTCTCAGATTCTCAGACATGTCTGGAGCAGGTTGACCGGATTTTCTAAATACAAACCTCTTTGCCTCGTGGAGGGTGCGCGTTCTCCTTGTGTCACGTTCTCAAAGATTTGCTGCACAAGTTGTGGGTGCCTGAGACAGCCTGAGTGGCGTCTGGATCAGCAAGGTCTCCAAAGGGTACATACGCTTTTTATTTTAGACCCACTAGTCCATCACCCGTCTGAGCTGTTGACTTCTACAGCACACTAAATCACAAAAATGAAGATGGCTGTAGCCACAGGGCTTCACCCTAACTTATAGTTCACGCTCTCTGTTGCTTTAAGTGGTGACCTTTTGTTTCCAGTACATAAAGGATTCAGGAAGCATAGTTTTGAAAATGGTAAGTGCCAAGAATTGTGTTTATGTGTGTCCTTTGAGTAGGACGCACCCAGAGAACCTGATAGGTGACATGACGCTGTGGCCTGTCAGGAAAATGTCACAATTCTTCATCAGAACTACCAAAGTCTTCCTTCCTTACGGTATGCACCGTCATTAAAAATCATTTCAGCTTAATATTAAAATAAGACCCTTGCATAATAAAAAGACAGATAATTGTGATTAAATGCGAGTTCCCGTAGGGCAGCGCAGTGGCACAGCAGTAACTGTTGGCTTACAACTAGGAGTGCTGTGGAGTTTGCATGTTCTCCATGTTGGGTTCTTTTTTGGGTCGGGGCATTCTGGATTCCTCTCTCTCCATTCACAGCTAAGGTGTTAAACTGGCTCCTAATACACACGTGTGTGTGTGTGTGTGTGTGTGTGTCCCTGCTGAAAGGGCTGTGCAGGCCTTGTGCCCAATGCACAGCCTGCAGCTTCTCTGGTTAAGTGGGTTTACAAAATGGATGGATAGCTGGAGCTTCCTTAGAAAAAAATGACAATCGTGGGACGATAAACTTGGCAAGCACATACATAGATAGATAGATAGATAGATAGATAGATAGATAGATAGATAGATAGATAGATAGATAGATAGATAGATAGATAGATAGATAGATAGATAGATAGCTTTATTAATCCCAATGGGAAATTCACATGTGCACAAATGTCATATTCACGTACTAAACACACTTAACCCAAGCCTATGCTTATAGCCAAAAGCCAAAGCCCCCTAACTCCCATAAGTCTGGAGGAAGTGCCAGCCCATTTACATTTATTTATTTATTTATTTGGCTGACGCCCTTCTCCAAAGCGACTTACAATTGCAGTTACATTTCTTCTGGTTTGCCAATTGGAGCACAGGCAGGTCAAGTGACTTGTTCAGGGTCACTGGCAGGCTTTACCACTATGCCCGCTGTTTATACCCACAGAGCGGTGTAGCAGCAAAACAGAAATGTGAGCGCGTTGGCCCAGTCCAGCAGACTCCTTGCAGTAGGCCCATGTGCGATGAGAAGCAGGAGCTTCAGGCATGGCGGGGTTTTACTACAGCTGTTCAAAGCTTCACATACAACTACTAGGAAGCCCAGGCCTTTAAGCAGTAAGCTCACGTACAATGGAGGCCACGGCGTGCTTTCCGGTGTATGTTCTGCTTTGGGAGAGGAGAGTCCGATACCAAGCTCTACCTACCCGACACCAAGTGCATAATACGCTTTAAACGCTCACTAGTCTCGTATTTATGGAATTCAACACTATGCAGTCCACCAGCCACTGCCAGGAAACTGGACACTCCATTCATTTTGGATCACAGGCTCGTCCTATGAAGAGTGGATATTTCAAGTGACGGGCCGCAGCGAGAGTATTCCTACCACAGTCAACAGTATAGGTTTATACAGCCATTGTTAGCACGTGCACAGAGTACACTGAAATTCTGCCTAGCATATACTAATCAACACGCAACTGTCGCTCCTCTCCCGACCACAAAACCTCGGCCTTCCTTTCCTGAAAAATCTGAGCGCGGTTTACAACAAAAGGCCAAATGAAGCCTGACTGATTATTGTTCTTTTCAGGGTAAGCCGGCCTTACAAGATACTGTGCCATATAGGAGTACCCAGCATAGTGAAATTCTTACTTGCGTGTGCCAATCAACGAGTAGCACACTGCAGGCAAGGCTTTGGACATCAAGACCCCCGAGGCGGTTTATTCAAATGCCACTGCTGACACTGGGCTACCGCAAGCATGTCTGAAAAAACAAAAGAAATGTAACTGTGTCTCAGATGTAGTAAGTCACCTCGGATAAAACTAAAATAATAAATATCTCAACAGGTTTAGTAGGGGGCGGCCTGGTGGCACAGCGGTTAGCGCTGCTGGATCACAGCTCAGTTAGACAAGGTTGGAATCCTAGCCTGGTCTCCGTGTCTCTTAAATGTTCTTCTCACTGAAGGGAGTGTGCATGTGTGTGCCAGTGGGCCGGACTCTGAAGCAGCACCAGGCCTAGACCGAGTCCTGTCTTGTACCCATTGCAGCTGGGACAGGCCCTGGCTCTCCCACCAAGGAACTCTGGGAGTAAATTAGCTTGAAAATGGACGTTTCTCCACAGATATGTCTGCTCCCTTGACTCTGTCCACCTTTTACGTTATTGTAAGAGGACCCCTGCCAGCGAGAGTCGTCCACAGTGTCCTGGTCTCCCCAGACTCCCGGTGGTTTGACAGCGACATTGTACATTTAGAAAATGGAGGGACTGACAAGAGATTATCTTGCCAGTTTAATTGTCTTTAGTGGTTTGAGGAAAAAGTACGTTTAACTACTCACCCGTTTTCAGGGTTTTTCATTTTTTTTTTCCCTCCCTCTCGGGACAAGCTAACCATCCATTTTCTGAACCCACCTTTCCCAGGGTGTGGTGCAAGTCAGTCGGCGGGCACATTCATCAGGACCATCGAGAGCCGAGGTGAGAAAACCAAACAACCGAAAGGCCGAACAGATCCGGAGAGCGCGTGGCAGGTTCGCTCAGCCATTGCTCCATGACTTGAAGTGGGCTCTCTCTTGGGCCGTGAGATATCAGCAGTGCCGGAACAACGCCCAGGCCAAGTTACATCATGTCAGCAAGACCGCAAATGAAGAAAACGGGAAGTTTCATGTGAAAAAGCGAGCACGACTCTTCATTGAGGACATAATTTACCATCATCCTCACCAGATCCTACAATTAGACAGATGAACAAAAGAGAACAAATGTTACTTTGTTATTTATTCAACAAAGAATCAAATATGAAAGTACATCAGATCAATCAGCAGCTAGACATCTAAATGAACCTGCCTACAACTGAACTCCGGATTCAAGATGGTGCCAGGCTTGCTTTATTTGGGGTAGCTCAAAATGGCTGCACTCTGTGTGCTGGCAACAACGTCTTCATAAAATGAACAACAACATCAAGCACCTTAAACTGTTGGAATGTGGACCCACTTGAATAACATCTCTGCTGGAATTCTTTTTCTTTTCAACAATACTGCAGGTCATAGCGCCATCAGTATGAACCTCTCTCTTTTACTTCTTGAAGACGTGCTAACACTGTCCCCCCCATGTTACTCACAGGCCTTCAGATTCAGAAGCTTGAGACACCACAGACATGGAAATGGGCTCCCTCGATTTATTTGGTTAGCAATCCGCACATCACCTTCAGGTGCTTATTAAAATAAAGACAACATGATATCCATACCTACTCAGCGGCTACAGGAGATATTTTTGGCTCACACGGGCGTCCATATTCGGCAGTGTCCTCGAGTGCATCCGTTAATCTTGAGGATTCGCTTTGTGGAGGATTTTGAGGGGCTCCAGCGCCCAGATTTGGAGCTTCGAATTACTCTTCTCCCTCTTCCATTTTGTGGAAGACGAGTATAAAACATGAAAGTGAAGACTGGTGTAAGGAATGTGAGGAGAGCAAGAGAGGGATTAACAAAGTAAAGGCATATTGCAAAAACTGATACAACCGGTCACTAAAATTGATAACTTTGCTAATAAGGCGAGCGTCCTTCCTTCCCCAGGCCACAAGTAGGTAAGTTAAGTGATGGTCACCTCATAATTTAATAAGTGCACTCGTACTTTCTGAGTAACTTTGGCAAAAGTAAAAGGTCAGCACATGGGCACAACATTCCGTCCCGAGTCAGCGGTCCTCAAATTAGTGTGGAGGCTCTCATTTCCTGCAGGGGTTTGTTCCACCTGAATTGCTTAATAAGAAGCTCATTATTGCTGCTTAATTATTACTACTCAGGTAAGAGGTTTCTACTTCATTTTGTTGTGATTCTAAACTCAAACGGCTTCTTTTAGTCACAGTTGATAATTGGTGCTTAATAATTATAACAATTACAAAGACACAGATGGGGAAAAAAAGCAAAGGACTGAGAACTATTAATCTGCTCCAGTGATCAAATTATTTGCATGATATACAATATAAGAATTACACATTGGAAATGAAATAAGTTCCGTTAACAGCAACGATTGACTTCCAGTTCCCAATATGAGGAGCCCCCACCATAACTCCTATCGTCAGGGGCTTCAGCTACACACGGGGGATGCCATTTGTAGAGTGGGCACCGTCCGCCTGAAGTGGACAGAGCTGGATTAAACCCTTTGGTGTTTCCAAAATAGATTTACATTTTGCAGGTAAATATTATGTCTCATATACTGTATATTGTGATTAAATGGTGCGACTCAAACCACCTACACCTGAACACCAACAAAACCAAAGAGCTGGTGGTGGATTTTAGGAGGTCCAGACCCCTCATAGACCCACTGATCATTAAAGGTGACTGTGTGCAGATTGTGCAGACCTATAAATATCTGGGAGTGCAGAAAAATTTTGTGAATTTCCCATTGGGATTAATAAAGTATCTATCTATCTATCTATCTATCTATCTACCTCCCTTAGAATGACACTGACAGCCGTGTGGCCTTGCTATTTCTAGGGCTGGTTCTTGCTTTTTTTCCCCCCAAAGCACATTTGATTAACTGGGGATACGTATGTGGACACGCACCCGAGTGTATCCTGCGACAGATGGGTATGAGATCTCGGCCCGATTCTTGTTATGCAACCAATGCTGCCGGCACAGGCTCTCTTCTAACCTGGAATGGAAAAAGTGGGTTAAAAATAGACAGTCGGTGGGTAATGGGACTTCCAGGCCGTTTCAGAACCTCACAATGATTTTCTATATTTTTATTCCCAGTTTGGATGTTGCGGTATTGATAACTTCCAAAATACACTGAAAATAAAAAAGTGGAAAGTATGTTTTGGCTGATTCATCCTGCATCAGTTCCATAGTCCCAACACTCTTTAATGTCTCTTTTATGCCATTTTCACTAACATCCATCCATCCATTTTCCAACCCGCTGAATCCAAACACAGGGTCACGGGGGTCTGCTGGAGCCAATCCCAGCCAACACAGGGCACAAGGCAGGAACCAATCCCGGGCAGGGTGCCAACCCACCGCAGTTTCACTAACATACATCAGATTATTTTAAGACCAAAAGAATTCTAATTCTAGTAAATATACTGCAACACTTAATCATTACAGTCTAATACCAAGTCAGTTAAGCTGCAGGGATATCAATCTGTTCACAATCCCGTATGCTTCCTAACTGAATTACACCGGCTTTGGTGCAATGCTACCAGTACTGGCAAAGACACCAGCAGAACACAAAACTAGGGAAGGAGAAGAGAGAGACTGTCTGCGGCCACCACCGGTACAATCATCTCCTTTATGGGGGTTGTCTTGCTGGGCACCGGTTTTCACTTTCATTTGCACCAAAGCACATGAAGTTGGTTCACAATCTCTTGTGCTTCCTCACTGGACAGACTGAAAGTCCTGAAGCACAATGGATTTGGTGGGAGACTGTGAAGATTAAGGGTTACCTTAATATTTTTGAGCAGTATATATTTCAACCATCTTAGTGTGGGTTGCATGGTGGCACAGTGGTTATCGCTGCATCATCAAAAGTATCTTAGAAAGTTATTACCTATGAAGGTAGCACAATCTTGCCCTGTCAACGTCATTATTTGTGCAAAACATTTGGCTTGTTACATTCTCTTTGCTGTTCAGAAATATGCAAGTCTGTCGGTGTGGCAAATTGGGAAAAAACATCAAAATAATAGTCATTGTGAAAAATTAGAAATAAATCTGACCCAAGTTGTTCAGTGTTTACTTGCCCTACTTATAAAACAATCTACACTGTGGTGCCAGCTATATTAGCTTTAAAAATAACCCCCTTTGTGAATTGGTCTAAAATTCAACAAGCTGTCAAAAGTGTAATCTAGGCTGTTGGCTCACTCGTGTTGTTTAGTACGATGTCTCCAATAGTCATTTTAAAGTAACTGGTGATAGATTTCTACTCCAAAGGGGTCCTTCCATATCAAGTGAATGGAGATCTGACAACTTTCACATTCCTCATACTTTTCCAAGGCTTTCCTTGCCCAGTGACATACAGCAATAGTCAGGTGAAAAAGTCAGCAGGGTCCACTGCTTCCATTAAGGTCATACACAATGGCGCTCTGACAATGTGACACTTCTACCAAGAGACAAATGTGTACCTTGGTCATTCCGTCAACATAAATCAGGATTCATAAATTCCGCTTTTTTCCTGTAGTTTCCCCTTTAATGTTTGCTGCCCATCATCCACTACTCCTACTACACACTCTTTCCTTGCCAACAGGAGCACAAAAAGTTATCTTCATTTCTGGTTTGCGACACGTTACAATGAGTGCCGATATGCCTCTTTTGATTCTACTGCCATATAAAGCAGTTAGCTGACTGACTTTAGCTCCTCCGTTACTTTACATGCGTTGTTTGTCAGTCCAGTTACCTCAGGACTTTTGTTGCCTGGACTTAAATGCAACTTCTTAGATAATTAGCCTGTCACTCCATTGTTAAATTCTTCATCTAGTTAGTTATTGTGGGGTGCCTACCAAACATGGAGAGGACACCAACACATTACAGAGCACAATTCTGCAAACACACAAACTATTTTCTAAAGTGGTATTATCAGTTAACCCAATAAGCATATTTTTGGAATTGGAGAGGAAAACCCAAGCAAACAGGAGAGAATATGCAGTTTCTGGGCCTGTAGCTATGAGGCAACCATGGAAACCTTTGGACCACCATGCTCTCCAGATACTCAACACATTATTTATTTTAATTTCTGCTGCTGGATATTAAGACAATCCATTAAAAAGACAGATAATATGTTACATTGCAGTTTATGATGCATTTCAGGTTTATCACCACCACTTTATAAATACCCCCCATTGGAACACCACAGCTTATTTAGAACAAATATTATTTTAATTATTTTTCAAAAAGTATGCTAACTTGCATTTAACCCCATAGCACATTTTATAGGAGGTTACATTGCATTTAATAAAAACCTCGGGGAACTGACAATAAACATAACATGGTGATTAAAAATGCCATGCTGCCATCTCAATGCTGCCTTTGCTTACCTATATTAATAAAAGAAGAACCTTCTTCAGATACTGATTGGTTCCTGAATTAAGCATCTGGTTTAAAGGTTAGGATTTATGAGTATGTTAAAAAGCAGGTTGGTTCAGACACTTGTAAAGCTGAAGTGTCAGTGCTTTTAATGATTTAGTACGATAATGAATGGTTAACTTTATAACTAATGAACTGTGGACACAAACCGATTAAAAAGGCCTCAAGATGACGGAGTTACAGCGCCTGCAGCCGTGTGTTTGAGTAGGGAAGTCTGGAAAATGAGTGAATGCGGGAATTTTATGGAATAGCATTTAATGTGGAGGACGGGTGGAGGGACTACACAACAATTAAGTCAAATACTGTAAGAAACAGAAAAGTGACCCAATATACTGCAGAGTATTACATAACAAGAAGTCAATCTGCAAGGAGAAGGGGCTTTTTTTTTTTTTTTTTTTAAAATCCCAAACCTCTAAACTTGAACACAATATATTGTGGAATATGGCCGGCAGCTTATCCCGGCCAATACCCCCTAGCCGCCAGATGGAGCCCTCCATGCAACATGGATGGGCCCCGAATTCCAGCAGGGCATCATGGACCTTGAAGTTTTCCTTTGCAGCCCTGCTGGATACCACGGGGGCCGCCAGAGGACGCTGCAGGGAGGCACAAGGATTTATATTTGCACTATAACCCGGAAGTACGTCCGGGCTGAAGAAAAAGAGGAGTTTTCACCTGAACCAGAAGTGCTGGGGAATCAGAAGCACATCCGGGTTAAGATATATAAAAGGACTCTGGGAAATCCCAGCAGCGCGCTGAGTTGGGAGGAAGGGTGACTGTGCTGCTGGGAGTGGAGGATTGATTGTTGTATTGATTTATTGGATTATTATTGAGTATTGTGGAGTGGAGGGTGCTTTGTGCACATTTGTTATTATAATAAATAATTATTTGGACTTTTATCTGGTGTTTGGCATCTGGTCTGAGGGTTCAAGGGGACGATAGTCTCACATCTCCTACACATGTGTAGATATTGTGACAGATAGGGGACGCTAAATATCAGGGGATTATGTGATTTTAGTTCTGCTCGATTTAACAGCTGCTTTTGATACTATAGATCATAGTATTTTATTATCTCGTCTGGAGCATTGTGTGGGCATTCGTGGTACTGCCTTGGCGTGGTTTAAATCGTACTTGACTCAAAGAACTTTTTCAGTGAGGCTAGATGAATTTAGATCCTCCTCTGCTTCACTATCATGTGGGGTTCCACAAGGCTCCATACTTGGTCCTCTGCTATTTTCTTTGTATCTCCTGCCTCTTGGCTCTATTCTTAGAAAGCATAAAATTGCTTTCCATTGTTATGCAGACGATACTCAGGTTTATGTACCCCTCAAACGCAAGGATGCTTACTCCATACAAACTTTGGTTATGTGCCTAGAAGAGGTGAAAACTTGGATGGCAGTGAACTTCTTAAATTTTAATGAAAATAAGACAGAGGTTATAGTTTTTGGTCCTGGGGGCACCAGTGGGTCTATTTCTACTTCTGCTCCTGTGGATTTGGGTCCCCTTACACAATATGGTATACCTGTCATTACAAATTTGGGTTTTAGGATAGATGAGGATTTTAGACTGGACGGTCAGATCAGCGCGGTGGTGAAATCTTGTTTTTTTCAGCTGAGACGTTTTGCGAAGATAAAAAACATTCTTTCCAAAGATCAATTTACAACAGTAATCCACGCTTTCATTACAACCCGGTTGGACTATTGTAATTCGTTGTATGTTGGTGTTAGCCAGTCCACCCTGTCTCGGCTGCAGCTGGTGCAAAATGCTGCTGCACGCCTTTTAACCCTTTAACCGCCAACTCCCTAAATATTCCCCACGCCAGGCGAAATCTGAACAATTTTCGTTTTTTTACTTTTTTACATTTTTTTTACATTTTTTACATTTATTCAAGCAGTATTGACCACTAAATGTTGTGCAAGTTGCCAGTGTATACACGAAATCTATAAATGTAACCTGAATTCTCAGCTAAGCAAAACATCTTGATACCAAACCGTGCCCTTTTCAATGGTAGATACTGTCGAAACTGTAAGCGGCCCTTCCACGACAATAAACTTTCATCAACTGCAACTGACGGTCCTGGCATGTGGGGCAACTGAAATGCTTCAAATAAATGATCAAGCAAAGGACGTAGCTTGAACAAGTGGTCGCGGTTTGGATCTTTCTTATCTGGCTCGTTTCTGTTGTCATTCAAATGAAAGAATTTCAGCAGCAAAGAGAATCGGTTACGTGTCATGACAGCTGCAAAAATAGGTGTTGCATACATAGGATCTGTAGACCAGTACATCTCAATATCTGGTTTTCTGATTATTCCCATCAACATCAAAATCCCAATGAATTTTTTCATTTCGTTTTCATCAGTGTCAAACCAAGCACGAACACGGGAATGTGGAGGTAAATTGGTATTTTTCTCAATAAACTGTGCTGCATACAGATTTGTCTGATGAACAAAATGTCTGATCAAATCAGGTGACACAAACAGCTCATAAAACTGCTCAGCAGTGTAATTGTTTACATCAACAATAAAGCCACACGTTCCCTCAAACGAATGCAGAAAAGGTAGTTCACCACGGGCAGCAGCCCAGCTGAGATGCTGGGGATACACCCACTCAGCGCCGTCATCCGATGCGTCTTCATTCACAATATCATGCAGCGCACGTTGCTGCTCATCACTGTCACTAAAATCTTCTTCAGAACTGCTACAATCATGATCAGAACTGTCCAAAATCGCCTGCAAAGCCTCACTTGAAGTCAGTTTACGTTTCGCCATATTCACAGCTGTTACATGCGAATCACGTCACATGACCGGCCAAAACAACCACAGACTTGTCGAAATACAACGTAGTAATAATACCCACGCCAAACCGTCAGTTATACTACTTGCCAGGCATTCATATAACCACAGGCAAATGTGCCGGATAATTCCGGCAGTATGGCGTTAGCAATAAAACAACGGTGCCGGATATATCCGGCAGAGGGCGGTTAAGGGGTTAACTGGCACGCGAAAAAATGAGCACATTACACCTGTGTTATCCTCACTGCACTGGCTGCCTGTTCAGTTTAGAGTTCATTTTAAGATTCTTTTATTTGTTTTTAAGTCCTTAAATGGGCTTGCTCCGCCCTACCTCGCTGAGCTGCTGCATATGCACTCTCCTTCCCGCTCACTCAGATCAGCTGGTCAGCTGCTTCTGGATGTGCCTAGGACTCAGCGAAAGCTCAGGGGGGATAGGGCTTTTTCCGTTGTGGCTCCAAGGCTCTGGAATTCACTGCCGATCCACATTAGACAGGCCTCCTCACTGCCCATTTTTAAGTCTGCTCTTAAGACTTACCTCTTTGGTTTGGCGTTTGATCCTGTGTGAGCAGTTGATTTTACTCTGTTTTAACTCTAATTAAAACATAGTAAACACAACTAAACAGTTTCATTTATTGTATTTACTTATTTATTATTTTGTTTTTGTTTAAAATTTACTTTAGCCTATGTTCAGCACTTTGGTCAGCGGCTGTTGTATGTAAAGTGCTTTATAAATAAAGTTGACTTGACTTGACTTTAAATTAGTGTAAGACTAGTTGAGGACTCGAGACCACCATCTTTAGCACAAACCCTCGAGATATTCTGCATGTTATGTTCAATATATCCTGTAGTTTCATTAATGCTTTTAGATTGCATAATGCAAAGGATAAAAAAACAAAAACACCCCAGTCAATTAATAATGATCAATGCAACACTTAAAATTTGTTTTGTTTTGCACCTTAAGTTGTGTTTACTACAGAACCAGAAAAAAAAGAAGAAAAATTGGCAAACAGCTGTGCATTTCATACAAGGCCAACCAAAACCAAACCTATTTTAAATATTTAAACCAGTTCAGAAAACTCTGTGACCAAATGATCACTGCTTTTAAATAAACCTCAGAAACCTTATAAGATACCCCAGATTACTTGACACAATTTTCTTAATTTTATACCAATAAAATGTAAGGAAACGTTAATTCAATTTTAAATGAAGAGAATGGATTCAGGAGTACACGTGGTTTAAACGAGAATGAATTGCTGGGTCCACTCTCCATAATGCAGTGAGCAGATCAGCAGTACACCTCCGATTTGAACTACTTACTGGCCTTATGGAACGAGAGCTCCAGGCATGCGTTGGGTATACCTTGGGTGTCGTCCATGAGGGGTGTACTGTGCAAGCTAGGACACCTTAGCAATGACCCAGGACACACTAAAGAGGCTCTCTCTCAACTTACCTGGGAGCAAACTGGGGACTGTTGTTGATCATCAGGTGGCCTGGCCTGGTCTATCCAGGTTATCATGTTATCACCATGAAAAGTGGATGGGAAATGGAGCAAAGGAATTCAATAAAGAATATTATTAAAATGAAACAGTTCAAGTTTATTTTTTTTAAAACCATAAATTAAAAAATAGCTCTTGATTTTCAAAAGTGACACTGTGTTTAATTTATCATTTAAAAGGTTGATTTGTTGACTCTGCTTTTTAAAGTAAGGAAGTGGAGTGGTAAGAATGTATGAAAATTCTCACTCATAAAAACAAAGCACACCAGACCCTATAAATCAAAACACATTCAACTTCTGGACAGAACAATAAAGATCAGTTTCAACTGTGCAGGATTTCTTTTCTTCTTTTTCTCTTTATTTTTTCTGATATTCAAAAATATGTCAATAAATTACACCGTATAAATACAGCTTGATGCTCCACTCAAAGACATTCCTCCCTCTTACAACACATCTATATTTTGTTAAGAAAAAAAAAAATCTAGGAAAGAAGAATATCTTTAACCCTCACTCATAACATAACTGATGGAGCATTTACAGGAGTTTGTTACATTAACACTTTTAATAGTTAATACAACACAATGCTTCTGCATTTAATTTTTTTTTTTTTTAAATTTTTAAAATAACTGTTAAGCCCTTTGGTAAAAACATACATTTTATTCACTGCTGAGCCTCAAATAAAAATATTCAGGACATGCAGAGATAGACACAATGACTTTACAAGTTAATATACAAGAAGATGTATGGCCTGTTTGTCACCAAGAAATGTCTGCTGCTCAATGCTTGGACAGCGGAGACAAACAAATGATAGCACATAAAATGCCAAATGTAATGGAAAAATACCAGTAGTACACTTTAAAGAGCCCGGGTCATGACTGATTTTTCTCATTGTGTAACCACAACACAGACACACAACATTTTTAAAATCTCCCCAGATGTTTGATTTACACATGTGAAAAAGTCACATTCTGTTCCCCAGTCTTAAAAAGAAAATACAGCTAAATATGTATATTTCCATTTAAAACACCACATCACTTTTAGCCAGGCACAATTTTCTTACTATTAACCTTCTTTACCCTAAAACGTAATTAGCTGAAAATGAGGCAAGATAAAAACAGTGTTAGACAAAATGCATGGTTGAAGTTAAATCTGGTAGTATGTCCTGAACTTACAGAAGCCGATAACTAAAACAAGAGAACTTAAAAAAATAATGCACTTAATAAAAAATGAACACACACACACACACACTGAACGTTTGTCTATACTGAAAACAAAGAATAAGCTTTCCTATTCCGAGAGATGACAAATTAAAAAAGCAGGCTAAGAACATACATGTGTGGTGGTGAAAAACAGGAGTGGCAATTTTCCAAAACGTTTTAGTGATGTACTTTTGGCAAATTTTGTAACCTGTGCTCTGGAAGAAGAAAGTCTTCAGTTTTCCCATACAGCTTTGAAGACAAAAAGAAAAAAACAAAACAAAACAAAAACACCTTTGGTATTTCCTCTTTACTTGTGTTGAAACAACAATTGTGAAACAGAACACTGCTCTGCCTGTTTACTGTGTCAGTGCAACCAACCGATAATTTGAAAAGTGAATGTTCATAAGGAATCCATCCACATATCCAGTTTTTGAGTCCAGACCCTCAATGTATAACTGCAGTAAGACCCTAACCCACCCCTGCAACAAAAGTTGCATGTCTTGAATCAAGTCTGGATGAGAAGCCAATCTATCAAAGAGCAAAACATGTACACACACACACACACACACACACACACACACTCACACACACAACAGAATCAAATTAGGACAATAAAGATTCATCAATTAACTTAGCAGAATTTGTTCTGGAAGGGATAAGCAAAAAAGGTATGGGGGGGGGGGGGGAGAGAAACGTGCAAACTCCATATATATATATATATATAGTGAGTAGATCAGGGAGTTAAACCCAAGAACCACCACACCACCCCCAAAATTGACCAAATTTACATTAAAAAACTTTAAAAGCTTGAAACTCTTATTCAGTGAGGTATATCAATAGTTGGACACACTGTTAAGTAGAACTAGAATAACTTTTTGAAAGAAACACAATAATTGAAAATATTTCAGATGTGTTGTAGCATTTGTGAAAAATTCTTTAAAAATTGTTGAAAACCATGGTCTGGTGTTATAAAACCGGCTTTTAAATGAGACCACCTAGTGTTGCATAAAATGTGTTAGGGAAACTGCAGGCAACAAAGGTAAATGTAAAGTGCTTTTCTATCTAAACATTAATATAATTAGGTGTTATTTCCAGGACAAAGTCAAAGCAACATGAAGCAAGAAAGAAATACTGCATTTCTAAAGACTTCCTGAAAATTAAGTATACTTTAACTACAGTAACTAATGTGTCTTGCTGTTCCCAGATTCATAAAGTGACGGAAAAACAGTTTAATTTATCAGCAGCATTTAAGACATTTTTGTTAAGAGGTGATCAATAAAAGTAATGAGATAAAGATTTAATTTGCATGTAAGGATGAGAGAATGAATGTTAATTTATTCTCTAGTTCAAAACCATTTGCACGGCCAGGTTATGTAAGATTTAAGTGATAAGCAGCAGCAATAAGATTTTGATTGTAAAATGTAGACTAAAGTATTGCAGATAATAAATACATTCCAAGTTGTAGTATCACTATTCACTCTATTAAAATAAAGTATTTGCTAGAAAAAAAAAAGAAAGAAAAAAAAAAATCAAAAGAATAAAAACCCACAATCCATTTTCTGTTCTTCTGCTGCTTCCTGTCAGTCTTGCTCTTTAAAAGAATATTGTCTTTCTGCCCAGGTTACTCTTCAATGATGACATGAATCACATTATTTAGAGGTGTTCCAGAGGAATGGACACGGACCCATAAAACTCCTTTAAAGGGAGAGCAGCAGATTGTCTACGAGCTTACAAAAAAACAGAACAGCTGTGCTTCACTCTTGTTCCCTGAAGAAGAGATGCATAAAATTAACACAGTGACACAACATTTCAAGCAGACACATAAATATAACAATACCAAGAGTCAACTGGCAAACGTATCACTGTTACAAGTACATTTAGAGTGCACATACTAGAGTATGAACAAGCTTTTCCTTTTTGTTGTGAGGTTTGACCAAAGAACCATTACATTAAGAACTGGACAATCAGAATATTATGTTATAATCTGAAGGGCACTAGACTTAAGTAACTGAGCAACACTGCATCTTTAGGACAAAAAAAAACAGACCAAATGCTGATTAGGATTACCAGATGTAGTCTAAAGTTTAAGAATAAAAATATTGAAATCAAAAGTGTAAACCACTACTAAAAAATCACTTCCAACTTTTCCCCATCTAAACTTATCTCATTTACTATACTGTAGTCTCACCCAATGTGCAACACATGTAAGCATGCAAACACAAACTTCATATTGAATTTTGAAACTTGGAAACACATAAATATCTCTCATGCCATCTATTAACACCAATAAAATGTTTTTGTTTTTAAACACTCTAGTTCTGTAAATTGCAATAATCTGCTAAAGTAGAAAATGGCATTTTCTAATTAACCATGAAAAACACATACTTTAATACAAAACTCCAACATCATCCTAATGTATGCACGGCCATAGTTGTCAGCATTTGAGCACTATTTGGCTAGCAAAAAAGAATACACTCTGATATTAAATTCATCAGTAATTTAAAAACCAAAAAATAATAAACCCTTATTCCTGGGTTTAGTTTTCTACCATAAACTTTGCTCTATTCAAACATGTAAAAACTAAGTTGAAGAATTTCGATGTTGTTAACAGGTATTCACATTTCTTGCCGAGTGTTTCTGAAGATGTCCTCTTACAAATTAAACCTATTCAATACCACAGGACTATTCTCTGTACAATTGTGAGATTCTTTAAAAACAATCAGCAAGGCATTGGCAGATACTGTTTTTGTGTATGTTTACTGTAGCTTACTTAATTATCTCTTATGTATTGCTTCACTAGAATTTTGTAGAGAAAAGTGTTAACAGGAGTTCTATGCTGACAGACATACCAAAAGCAAATGTTAAATTCAGACAGAACAATCCACACATAATATATAATAAATAAGCATGCATATTATTTACATAAGCTATTTAAAGAGCTTCTGTAAAAAGCCAAATTCCCCCTGGGGACAAATAAAGTAGTTCTTCTTCTAAAAGGTACATTAAAAAAAGCAAAACCAGAATGACACATTTATACATTGTAACTGCTGAGCGGATATTATATATTTGAGCATTTAGTAAATGTGTCCATTCATATAAACTACTGGGTGGAAAATCTTTATAACTTTAATATTAATCCCTCAGTCGACTAGCTTTATGGCTAGAGACCACTAAATGATGTTTTATTTATCCCCAAATGTGACAAGACCTAAGGTGAGCAAACAGTGAAAACTAAAATTAATTTCTCATAACATTGCTCTCTTTAGTTACAGGACAAGTTCATAAACTGCTAAACCTTCTAGCTCTCAGACAACCGTGAGAAGAACATGCATATGTCTAGAAAACATCTGTGGGGCAATGGCATCTTTATAGTTTAGTTTTGTTCCTGCATATGGCTTCCTGGCTTATTTTGGTTTTTTCAAGAGCATTAAATCTAAGGAAGGGAAGATGGTTAGCCACAGCAAAAGAAAACATGTTAAAAGTAAATAACATGCCCTTTAAAGTAGCTTAGTCCCAGCTTTACATATTTAAAAAAATCCATTAATTTATATATTGTCAAAAGGCACTTAATTTATTGTATAAAGGAGCCTTGGAGTAATTTATGCTTTATTGGATGCAAAGCAAGGAACAATCCTGACTATCATACCAGTTAAAAGCACAACAAACTGCCACACTGGACCAATTTAGATTTTTCAATTACAGTAACTGAGCACACCATCTCACAGCTATGAGGCAAAAAAGCAATGTTAATATTAGGGCTGGGTATGAGCATTAATATAACACAATCACATGATGTGATATGCATAATGATGCACTACTATATGACACAGAATAGCATCAGCATGCCAGAAGTACAACACAACCAACACATTTTTATTATAAACCTTTGAACTTATACATGTACAGATTAAATGTTCCACCATTTGTTTTTGTTTCAAAAAGAACAAAAAGCACTTCTCAGCGCTGTGATAATATTCCTTTATGATAGCACACTTGTCTCTCAATGCACATGATTTCTTTTGCCCAGATGGATCAGATTCACAAAGTCTACACCATTTACTGCACGCAAATATTGTTATCACACAGAACTTCTGTCAGTAAGTACCACTGATTTAAAAGCATTCAAAACATAAAAAAAAGATGTTACACTAAAAGTTTGATAAATTTTACATCACATTAGCAGCTCTGCCTATAGCTTACTATGAAATAGCATGTGGCCAGAGATTAAAAATGAATGCAGTATTTACAACACCAAGCATGCTCTCTTAAAAATGGCGATTTGAAGCTCATGGAAAAAAGCAATGGGAATTCTTACATACAACAGTCATTGTTCATTGTGGTTAATGCACTGGTGTTAAAAGGACAAACTGGCATTTACAACAAACAGAAAAGTGTGTTGGCACAGAACCCAAAGTTTTTGATCAGCAATGTTATGAAGAGCATTCTAAATAATTCAATTGTAGTCTAAAAGTACTACCAAATGGTAGTGTTTAAAACTGTGTGATGATGGGCAGACAGTTATCCTATTCAATAAAGATGCATGAACAACTAATCATAAGTCATGACATGGTCTTGTAGTGGTGTCAAAGCACAAAATCAGAGCACGTCCCATCAAATACTAGACCTGCTAGTTTATCCATCCATTTCAAAAACTGTTTAATCTGATTAGAATAATAATTCATAATGTTACAAAGAACTGCATACTCTTTTTTGGTTTGTAATGCTTCTTGGCAGTTCTTAATTTTTTGCTGCTAGTCGAAGTTGCAGACAACACATAATACATCTATAAGGCAGAGTACTGGTTTATTTTGATAGACAGCTAATTAAATTGCAGTTGTTCAGAGGCTTTAAGGGAGAAAAGTATCCTGTGTTGTATGCATTTTATTTGGCGAGTTTCCAAGTATTTCCAAGAGATCCAGTATAGGTTCCTGCTCGCAAACTGGAGTACCCAAGGGGGGTGCATTTCCATTAAGCATGAACCTGATTTGTGTGTACACAGTTTACTTCATAAGTAATGCACTCAATGCTCAAATATATTTTTACAAAGCTTTACTATCTCTTAAAACAGACTCACAATAAAAATTTACAATGATAACAGTCCTGTGCAGACCTCTAGTTTGACTTTCTTTTGAAAATGTAAATGAATTGAGAAAAATAATTTTGTTGACATATTTTTATTGCCAATATTACTGATTATGTGAAATAATCGTTTCATTTTTAACAAGTAAATTGAATTTGTAGAAAGAAAATGATTTGCCTTGAAAAACCTAAGGCTTGGACAAATTAATATTATTAGTGATGCATTAATGTAGATTATATTTTGTATCATAAAGAGAAGGATTATTTGTATGTAGAGCAACAGCAGTAATTTCATCAGATGTCAAAGGTCTCCAGTAGTTTCTATTTTTTATTTAGTATGCTCCTATCAGTGGTGCTATTTCTGAAAAAAGTTACAATAGCAATGAACTCTTTCAAGGAGCCAACAGTCACTTTACAATTTTTAGTATAGTCCGTCTTGAGAGGCGATGTTATTTCTCTAGAATTATAAAAAAACAATGCTAGTAATCCCTAATGCTAGTCTTATTCTCTACAATTGATCGTCGGATGGATGGATGGATAGATACTTTATTAATCCCAAGGAGAAATTCACATACTCCAGCAGCAGCATACCGATATAAAAACAATATTAAAGAGCAATAAAAATGCTGGTAAAAACAGACAATAACTTTGAATAATGTTAACGTTTACCCCCCCGGGTGGAACTGAAGAGTCGCATAGTTTGGGGGAGGAACAATCTCCTCAGTCTGTCAGTGGAGCAGGACATTGACAGCAGTCTGTCACTGAAGCAGCTCCTCTGTCTGGATAGGACACTGTTTAGTGGATGCAGTGGATTCTCCATGATTGACAGGAGCCTACTCAGCGCCCGTCGCTCTGCCACAGGTGTCAAGCTGTCCAGCTCCATGCCTATAATAGAGCCTGCCTTCCTCACCAGTTTGTCCAGGCGTGAGGCATCCTTCTTAATGCTGCCTCCCCAGCACACCACTGCGTAGAAGAGGGCGCTCGCTACAACCGTCTGATAGAACATCTGCAGCATCTTATTGCAGATATTGAAGGACGCCAGCCTTCTAAGGAAGTATAGTCGGCTCTGTCCTTTCTTACACAGAGCATCAGTACTGGCAGTCCAGTCTAATTTATCATCCAGCTGCACTCCCAGGTATTTATAGGTCTGCACCCTCTGCACACAGTCACCTCTGATGATCACGGGGTCCATGAGGCGTCTGGGCCTCCTAAAATCCACCACCAGCTCCTTGGTTTTGCTGGTGTTCAGGTGTAGGTGGTTTGAGTCGCACCATTTAACAAAGTCCTTGATTAGGTCCCTATACTCCTCCTCCTGCCCACTCCTGATGCAGCCCACGATAGCAGTGTCATCAGCGAACTTTGGCATGTGGCAGGACTCTGAGTTGTATTGGAAGTCCGACGTATATAGGCTGAACAGGACCGGAGAAAGTACAGTCCCCTGTGGTGCTCCTGTGTTGCTGACCACAATGTCAGACATGCAGTTCCCAAGATGCACATACTGAGCTCTGTCTTTAAGATAGTCCACGATCCATGTCACCAGGTATGAATCTACTCCCATCTCTGTCAGCTTGTCCCTAAGGAGCAGAGGTTGGATTGTGTTGAAGGCACTAGAGAAGTCTAGAAACATAATTCTTACAGAACCACTGCCTCTGCTACACCGATCCCTCTCCCACTTGGACATATAGATGATGGCATCCTCCGCTCCCACCTTCTCCTGATATGCGAACTGCAAAGGGTCGAGGGTGTGTTGAACCTGTGGCCTCAGGTGGTGAAGCAGCAGCCTCTCCATGGTCTTCATCACATGTGACGTCAGAGCAACAGGCCGGAAGTCATTCAGCTCACTAGGATGTGATACCTTTGGGACTGGGGTGATGCAAGATGTTTTCCAAAGCCTCGGGACTCTCCCCTGTTCCAGGCTCAGGTTGAAGATGCGCTGTAGAGGACTCCCCAGCTCCAATGCACAGGCCTTCAGCAGTTGTGGCGATACTCCATCTGGACCTGCTGCTTTGCTGGCACAAAGTCTCCTCAGCTCTCTGCTCACCTGCGCTGTTGTAATTGTGGGTGGGGATGTCTCTCCTATGCTGGTATCAGCAGAAGGATGTGTGGAGGGTGCAGTACTCCGAGTTGAGAGTGAGAGTGGGTTAGGGTGGTCAAACCTGTTAAAGAAGTTGTTCATTTGGTTTGCTCTCTTCACGTCTCTCTCGATGGTGGCACCCCGTTTCGAGCTGCAGCCAGTGATGATCTTCATCCCATTCCACACTTCCTTCATGCTGTTATTCTGCAAGTTCTGCTCCAGCTTTCTCCTGTACTGCTTCTTTGCCGCCCTGAGCTGGACTCGGAGTTCCTTCTGCACGCGCTTGAGCTCATGCTGATCACCGCCTTTAAAAGCCCTTTTCTTCTGGTTCAAAAGGCCCTTGATGTCACTTGTAATCCATAGCTTGTTGTTAGCATAGCAGCGTACAGTTCTTACTGGAACTACAATGTCCATACAGAAGTTGATGTAGTCAGTAGTGCAGTCAACAACCTCCTCAATGTTCTCACTATGTGATCCCTGCAGGATATCCCAGTCTGTAGTTCCAAAGAATTCTCTCAGAGCCTTCTCTGCCTCAGGGGACCACTTCCTGAATGATCATGTGGTTGTAGGTAGGACCCTCACTCTTGGTTTGTAGTGAGGCTAAAGCAGAACCAGGTTATGATCTGCTTTCCCAAGCGCAGGCAGCGGGGTGGCACTGTATGCGTCTTTAACGTTTGCATACAGTAAGTCAATAGTCTTATTTCCCCGGGTGTTACAGTCCACATACTGGGAGAAGGCAGGTAATGTTTTGTCCAGTGTCAAATGGTTAAAATCTCCAGCGATTAGCACAAGTGCCTCAGGGTGCTGCGTTTGTAACTTAGCAACAGCAGAATGGATAATGTCACTCGATGTCTCCACGTCCGCCCGAGGAGGGATGTAAACAACAACAACAATGATGTGTCCAAACTCTCTGGGCAAGTAATAGGGACGCAAACTTACAGCCAACAGTTCAATGTCCCTGCAGCAAGTGGAGACTGGCGTTAACATGTCCAGAGTTACACCACCGTGTATTGACATAGAGAGCTAGACCTCCACCTTTGTGCTTCCCACAGGTACTTGCATCTCTGTCTGCTCTAACTGTGCTAAACCCGGGTAGTTCCACATTATCATCTGGGATGGTGGTAGTTAGCCACGTTTCGCAAAAGCACAACAAACTGCATTCTCTGTAGGTTCTGACATTTTTCACCAGCACAGCCAGTTTGTCGATCTTATTTGATATTGAGTTCACATTTCCCAGGATCACAGAAGGCACCGAAGGCTTAAAACACCACCTTCTCACAAGCCGCTTCATTTTTAGCTTAGTGCCGGCTCTGCTGCCATGATACCGCCTTCTTACCTCGTCAGGTAAATAGGGAACCACACCGGCACTGGCATTTGTTCTCAACGCTCGTTGAGTACCTGAATAGACGAGTCTCGGCGTGTAAAAATCCATGCCTACGTTGTAAAAGTAAGTGTGTCCAGGGAATGAATCCACATAAAATAAAGTGACAAGAGTGATCAATAAAAAAGAGAAAAATAAAAGTAGAAAAATAACTCATACACGGAGCTGCTGAAAAGGCTGCCACTCTCGGCAGCGCCTGAGTCAATGAATGATGACACATGAACCAGACTTATCGAATTAAGTATACTGTAGATTTCATATAGGATAACCAGCAGAGCATCTTCCACACTTCTGTCTGCACAGCGGGCAAAGTGGTGGTTATCTTAAAATGAAACCCAGGTCACTCAATGGAATGCCTCCAACAAAGTTCCAGGGAAACTTGTGAGGCTTTTGCTATATTTTCTAATCACAAAATTAATGATATTAGAAATAATATAGTACATTTCCCCAATACTGATCCTCTTAAACCTCGGTACTCCATTTTAAACAAATTATAAATTCTTTCACCAGGATAAATTTACCTGATTTATATAAAATAATATCTCAACTGAGACCATCCACCTGCATCCTTGACCCAATACCAACAAGTTTTTTCAAAGAAGTATCTGATGTGCTTAATTGGTAGTGTGCTTGACACAGTACACTCATCATTAGATATGGGGGTCTTCCAGGACTGTCTTAAGACTGCTGTTGTTAAAGCCCTGCTCAAGAAAACTAATCTCGACTCCTCTGTTTTTGACAATTTTAGACCTATTTCTAACCTGCCTTTCTTAAGTAAAATTCTAGAAAAGGCAGTCATTATATGCAGCTAAATGACCACCTCAATAAACATGATATTCTTAATAAGTTTCACTCAGGTTTCAGAACAAATCACAGTACAGAAACTGCACTCATTAAAGTAGTAAATGACTTGCTGGTAAATGCAGAGAGAGGTCGTGAATCTCATCCTGGTCGTGAATCTCATCCTCTTAGATCTGATTGCTGTATTTGATACCATTGATCACAATATTCTTTTGAATATTTATTATTATTATTAATATTTGAATTTTTTAGTCAGTGCGTGGGCCTCTCTGATAGTGTCTTAAATTGGTTTGAGTCCTACCTGGCAGGTAGAAAATTCTTTGTTAATTGTGGTAATTATACTTCAAAGACACATGATATTCTATATAGTGTTAAACAAGAATCCATCCTGGGTCTGCTGCTCTTTTCAATTTACATGCCTCCGTTAGGTCAGTTTATCTCAAGGCACAACGTGAGCTACCACAGCTATACTGATGACACACAACGGTATTCATCAATAGCAGCTGATGACCCCGACTCTCTTGGTTCTCTGACACAATGTCTTATTTGTGTTTCTGAATAGATGAGTAGTATTTTTCTCAAACAAAATATAAAACAGAAATTTTAGTGATTGGAAAAATGGATATAATGAGGGAATTAGAAATAAACTTGATCCATTAGGATTAAAAGCCAAGACGGAGGTAAAGAATTTAGGGGTAATTATTGACTCTGACCTAAATTTTAAATCACATATTAATCAGATTACTAGGACAGCATTTTTTCACTTAAGAAATATAGCAAATGTTAGACCTGTTTTGCAAGATGCTGAGAAATTAGTTCATGCTTTTGTTTTTAGTCGGATAGGTTACCGTAACGCACTCCTCTCAGGACTACCTAAAAAAACATCAATCGATTACAACTAATGCAGAATGCAGCTGCCAGAATCTTAACTAGGAAAAGAAAATCCAAGCACATTTCTCAGTTCTGATGTCACTATATTGGTTACCTGTGCCATTTAGAATTGACTTTAAAATACTTTAAAATACAATGCCTTAAATAATCTCACTCTATTCTGTATTTCAGAATGTCTAACAAATGAGTGTCTGCTTTTAATTCCAAGAGCTACACTTAAAAGAAGTGGTGAGGCAGCCTTCTGCTGTTATGCACCTAAAATTTGGAATAGCTTACTGATAGAAATTCGCCAGGCTAATTCAGTGGAGCACTTTAAAAAAACTGCTAAAATCACATTACTTTAACATGGCTTTCTCATAGCTTCATTTTAGTTTAATCCCGATATTCTGTATATGCATTTAATTATCATTATCATTCATGGTGGCTCCGAAATTAATACTAACCCCTACTTTGTCTGCTGTTCTTTTTCTGGTTTTCTGTGCTGGCGATCTGCGCCACCACCACCCGATCAAAGCACCGTGCTGTCTCTACATTGATGGATTGAAGGCCAGAGGTCCACATGACCATCATCATCAAGTGCTTCCATGTGAAGCCTGATAACCATGAGAACTGATTGAGATCATTTATGTTATAATGCCTAGAGTGGGCTGGGCGGTCTTGTGGCCTTGGAACCCCTGCAGATTGTTTTTTCTCAAGCCGTCTGGGAGGTTTTTTTTTTTGTTTTTTGTTTTTCCTCTGATCTCCCTGGCCATTGGACCTTACTTTTATTCTATGTTACTTAGTATTGCCTAACTTTATTTTTATACTTTCTTTTTTCTCTTTCTTCATCCTGTAAAGCACTTTGAACTTCATAATTTGTATGAAAATGTGCTATATAAATAAATGTTTTTGTTGTAGAAAGTAGTATAATTTTCTCATACATCCATGCTCTATTTGAAAAGGTAATTTCATAAATATTGAAACACGTATCACCACGTGATTTATTGACAAAATATTGTTGTATCACTGTTTACCACATGGCCCTAGCTGCCATAGCTACCAACCAGTGGCAGGTGTCCTGTTTCAAAATTACAATTTTAAACCAATTATTTTTTTGTTGATCCCATCATCTGAAGAGCCCAGTGCTCTGTGTTTTTTTTTTTTTTTCAAACTACAAGACACTATTTCTTTTTTTCAGGAAATGCATTTTTTTTACCACCTCTTATTGTGTATTCCAGAATTATTACACTGTAAGGAAGGCATTGCACAGTCTGTTTAGCACTCGCAGCCCACCCACTACCCAGCATCAATTCAAATATTAGGTTAGCAACTGTAAAGGACAGAGCAGATTTTAATTCCTTATTTACAAGAAACGTTCTTGTTTGCCACCATGTTAGGCTTAAACAAATAACTTTGCAATGTTTTATTGTTTACATATAAAAGCAAACAAAACAACTAAAAGTGAGAACAGAAAGCAAGAAGTTAACCATTTTCTAAAGTACCACGATCATGCACTTAAAAATGGAAGCATCATATATAATTTTTAAAATTTTACAGCAAAACAGCATTGAAAATACAGGTCAATTCATTACAACAAAGTGCCAGGGACCAACAAATATTTTGTTGTAATGAAAATTTCATAGTAATGAGATTCAGTATTTGTCGCTATAGTGCTTTCTTTAACTTGCATCCAGGCATTTGCAATCATTTCAATGGCTTCTTTCACATTAACTTCCATCTCCCCCTGTGTACAAGTTATGCTGACAAGAATTTTTCTCAGCATTTTCTTCAGATTAATGCACTTTCATGGTACGAATGACGCCCAAATCCAATGGCTAAAGCACTGCCATGCAATTGGGTACGAGGAACTCAATGCGAACATTATCTAAATGTGGAAGCATGCTGTGGGCAGCTCAGTTATCAATCAGAAGCAGAATCTTCCTTTTCTTCTTCATATTGTGAGGTTTCTGAACTCTTTTGAGAGTGGTAGATCCCACTACAATGAATAACTGTGCTGTTTCTGTTTCAAGCTGAATAAAGCTCGTTTTGCTAAAGTACTGAGACTCAGCTTCGTATTTTGGTGTCCAAGACAGTGACTCACACGTCACAATATCCTTATTAAGTTGTCGCAGTCAGTTTCCCAAAATGTCCCAAAAAGTCATCCAAGCTCACTGGTTTGCTCTGTACTCGCAGGGAAAGAATGTAACGTGCTTAAAATACAGAGGATTAGTCGACTTACTAATGATGAGAGGAATAACTTTGTGGCTGCCAGTTGAATTGTAGCAAAATACAGCTGTCAACCTTTGTTTAGATGTTTTTCCTCCTCGGCATGGGTCATCTTTGAGTGCTAAAGTGCGATGCTGTAGCAGCTGGTTAAAGATTCCAGTCTCTTCAGTGTATCAAGTAGACATTCGTAATTCTTGAGGTGTAATTATAAAATATGGATTTTAATTATGTAATACATGTTTCTTACCAAATGGTATACTGTATGATATACAGAAATAACACTGTACACATCTTTATAAAAGCTGCATATGTATCAAAACTTAGTCTTGTGTCTTATTGATAAACAACATACGAACATGCTTAACAGTTTTATAAGTAAAAGAAACATTTTGCAGTTAGGCCAACACGCCTATTGTTTACTAAGCAGCAATTCTAAATTCTTCTTTTTTTCTTTTCTTTTTCCAATTAAAAATGTAAGCTATTGCACTTAAAACAATCTCGCTGTCCAAACTGAAACGTTGCCCGCATTAACGGACAAAATAAAAAAGTCTGAATTCATTAAAAGTAGGTTTTCTTGCCATTTGTCTAAAAGCACAGGACGAGTTCTCCAATTCTGTTTCTTCTCTGATAAAACAAGCCTTGCTGCTCTTTGTTTACACTCCAGAAAGTCTGTTGAAAATAGGAGATGCACACTGGCTCAACTACCATAATACTTTACATAAAGGACCACTGCAACTAATTTACTGTAAAGCTTAGAAAAACAGCAGCTGAAAAGATTGGATTTTGGGATCAAGTGTTTTTACTTTCTCGTATACAAAGTATAGGGAAAGTACTGTAATTGTCCAAAAATTCGATTTTGATGAATCTCGACATTTTACACCTCCCTGAGACTGAAAATGCCATTTTTGGAATTATGTCTGAGTGTCTGTGTGTGTGTGTGTGTGTGTGTGTGTGTATGTAAATATGATAATTTGCATGCAAGTATTAGGTACAAAAAGTAGATTTCTATCAACTTTTGGGCTATTTCTGCAAAACAGAAGTAGTACTTTACCTTTTATTCATGCAGCTGCAGAGTCGATTGATTCGACTTTGCTTTTATAATAATTATTCAATATATTATTAATTTCATTTGTTGTTGGTGGTTCTTTAATGCACATAATATAAAAATATAATCATGTCTTGCGGTTTACTCCTCAAATATCCATCCCCATATCTGAGTATATGAGAAAATCTAGGGGAGACCACTCCTGATTTTTAGTGAAGAATTGGTCGATTTAGATTGGCAACCGATCGATCAGAGCATGCCTTGTAGCCCATGATGCAGTGGTGTAACCTGGGAAAACTCTATATTTTAGTTATAAGCTGATGCAGAAGCATGTGTAAGAGTGACATCTGTTCCTTCCAAGATATACACGTAAAAACCACAAATCATGAAGTTACCTCTGCATTTAAAAAAAACTGAATCTGTGGCCCAAACGTTGTTTCGAAACAATTTATAACACTTATAGTAGCTCTATAAATACAATATTTCAACTATGACAATCTTGTATATACGAAGAATCTCAAACCCATTTACTCCAAACTTGGGGTGTGCCAATGTAGATAACTCAGTTTAATACCGACTGCACATAGTATTCCAATAATTCTGCCTGATATAACAGGTCCCATTGGTGATGATGGCAGTGACAAAACAAATGTAATTTTTGCCTTGTTCACTAAAACAAAAACTCAAAACATTATTAAAAAAAAAAAAAAAAAACTTTTCTTTCAAATAAAATATTGAGAATTGAACAGAACATGCATACTTTTTAAGGAAAAAATATGTCAAAAAAAAAAAAAAAAGATTTAAAACTACCCAGTGAATAAAAATAAACAATATATTTTCACTTTAACAAAAATCTTTGCATTAATCAATATTATATGAACATTTTTTATTGCAACATTCTTTAACAAGTTAAAGAGCTTTGCAGGTTTGTTGCCAACAGGAACACACAAATATAGGATAAAGTTACAGAAGGTAACTAAGCAGCCAAAAGCTACAAACATGGTATAGCTTTAAATGTGAGCAGAAGAGAGCACACCTCAAAACAGTGTTTATTGGAAGAACTATATTTAGAGAGCATACACGTTTTAGGAATTTCTCAGTATTCCTTGCTGGCTGTTAATCTCTGCTTTTCCGTAATGTTTACACCTTTCTCCTAATAGCTCTGAATGTCTGATCACTTAAATAAAGACTGACATTGTCAATTACAGCTTAAAAGGGTTTTTTTTTTTTTTTACTTTAAATGGAATACAGGTCTAATATTTAAAAGGTGTTTATTTTAAAAACAAGAATACTTCATAAAAATTTAGTAATATATAGGAATTATGTCACTCTGTAAAATCTCAAGTTCAATGAAGTATAAAAATAATTGTTAAAGAATAACTTTCCGGTGTTATAACAGTCACTAAACAAAGCAGGGGTGGATAAATCATAAATGCATAAGGTAGTCTGACAGGCTATCAGCTTTTTACATCTTTTCTTATTTGTAACGTTTTGTCGTACATGAGTGCATATCACTCCTCTGCCACAAAATAAACAAAACTGGCATCTTGGTAATTAAAGAAAAAAAAAAAAAATTAAATTTTTAGAAACAGCTGATTTTTAAAAGATAATATAATGTTGATGCGTGGTCTTTTTCCATTGTACACAAAAATATTTTACCAAACCTTTACACACTGCAGTTTTTGGGATAATAATAAGGATCATTTTCTTAACCTCTAGTATAACTGTTAGGGGACCAGAGTACATATCAGTTACTGGTGAATATTTTACTTAATTTTCTCAGCAGCAAGTCCGGTCAGTTTTAAAGAGTTACCTGCTGCATCAGTGTACATTTCATGAAATAACTCTGTGCGGCATTAGCATTTCTTTGGAATTGCAGGCTGACTAGTGTAGTAAACAGTCTAATGATTACTGTGCTCTGTTCTCAGCTTTTCAACACTAAAATTAGTTTTAGCTGAAAACAAAGGACCTCTTCTATATGTGGTTTCCGGCTACTCTCTACACACAACATGGTACATTCTTTGACCTGATCAATTGGTTCCCCTCCCTGCAGCCATAATTACTTGCTAGCTGCGGAATATCCTTTATATTTAATTACTTTATTTATATCACTGTAGATGATGAGAGGATAAGATTAACTTTTGGCATTCTTGCCCTCTCTGCCCTAATTGCTTTATAGTATATTCTCGTGAGTGGGTGATATAAAATAAGAGATGCACTTCAAATAATTTTGTATGTCTTCCTTGTGCTGCGATGACCTGTTGTGTCATATTCAGTCCTTCCTTCATCATTCGGGCACGCAATTAACAAACCTTTCCTCGAAATTTACCATTTAAGGTGCATGATGCTACTCCCGCATTGTCGCGTCCAATATTATTTTATCAGTGCTCCCCTTGCAAACAACACAGAAAATGTGATACCAAAGTTAAGATTGTACATGAAGAATTTAGTCTTTTATTTTTTTTTTTTTTTATCAATTTGTGTTTGATTAGGAAAATATTGCATGGACCACTGGTAGTCATCCTGGCTTTCTGATTTTCAAGTTTGGTATTCTAAAATGAAAAACTCACAGTTCCAGGCAGGCAGACTAAAAATTTGACCACCAATATAAATCCTATTTTATTTTAGCACCCCATACATTCTTAGTAATATATAAAAGCTGTTACATTTAATCACACAGTGTTTTCAATTTGTATTCTGTCAATAGGGTGTAAAAACATTCTGTTTTTCTGTTATTTCTGTTATATAACATTCTGTTATCAATAACTATATTGTCTATATGAATGTAAAAATAAAAGAAAAATTAATTTATTTGTACTATAAACTGTGTTCCGTGACTGCAATACAATCCCATTTTAGGATAACGTATTACTCATTAAAATAAATGCATCTAGATGGGATTGGATTACCTCTTCTTGAGAGAAAATTTAAGTTATAACAAGCTAAGAAATAGAAAACAGGTATAATGTATTTAAAACATTGTACTTCAGCTAGGGAATCCATCAGGAGCCCGGGATTCCCGGACATTTTTAATTCCCGCATACCCGGGAATGAAACTGCTGTAATTCCCGGGAAAATGGGAATGGCCAAGCTCGCATATATAGCGTGTAAAAGTGTAAAAAACTATCAAGAAATAACAGAGTTATACTTGAAAAAGGTGGCGCCATTGCTACAGCTTGCTCTTCATCAGACAACAGCTTTGAACAGCAACCTGAAATTGCAATGCGTCAGTCTGTTGCATCTGCATTATCTGTGCCAAGAAACTTGCCATCACAGAATGATGACAAGAAACCGGATGCATCAGTGAAAGCTGAAATGGCGGTGTTTCAGAGCAACGGCAAGCGCAGGCGTTGTTCAGAACAAGTGTATCAGTATCTGATGATTGTGCCGCCTACTTCAGTGGAGGCAGAGCATGCTTTCTCAGTGGCTGGCGTACTTCTGCATGAAGGTGCGCTCTTGCCTGGACGACCGCATGCTGGACACGTTAATAATAATTCATTACATTTATCTAGCACTTTTCTCAGTACTCAAAGCGCAATCCACACAGGGAGGAACTGGGAAGCGAACCCACAATCTTCCACAGTCTCCTTACTGCAAGGCAGCAGCACTACCACTGCACCACCTGGGAGGACGTTGTGCTTTCTACGCTCTTATTACCGCAACTAAAGATACATGTACTTATATGACAGCATGAACTGCTCGGTCGTTCTAAAACTGTTCACATGTCAGATGCCCATGCACTGTGTCATCCCCGGGAGCCCGGGATTTCTGGGAATGAAATGCGGGATTCCCAAATTCCCGGGAATGGATTCCCTAACTTCAGCTGCTGCATTCAGTTTGTAAATAAATACTCTATGGGCTATGTATAATGTTTGTCTCTCATTCTCTAACGGTACTCTCTTTCCAAGAACCCTCCTTCATTCTTATCAGGTTAAACAGCTAAACTCCTCAACATATACAGTTCCAGGTAAAGAGTGACATTTCAAAAAAAGCTTACTGTCACCAATCATCATTTTTGTCTAATGAAAACTGGTGGTTTAAGAGATGTGCTTAACTGCCTGTTTGGATTTTGCTACTATTTTTTCTTGAAACAAATATTTTATTTCTCCAGTGAACTAGAATTACAAAGACAGAGTCGCGAAACAAAGCTCCGCATGACAAACAGTACAGTCTGATTTAAACCAGATTTAATAGTTTCATATTCTGTCTTGTCCTATTTAAAGCCATGCTAAGTATTACATATTTTGAGATAGTTTACCTGGGGTGGGGGTGACACACACACAACTTAGCATTACGTTTATGAACAAACTACAACTAGCTGTACATTTAGACACTTCATTGCCCAAGTTTTGCACATGGTGATCTCTCAGATTCTGATTCTGTTGCGGTCATAATGTTCTCTTCATGATATTTGGTATATTTATAATATTTTTTAATAGATAATTAAGGGTGGCAAATGCTGCAATGCATTGGAAACTGTCAGGTCAAGTTTAAGTAGAATACAGAACACAATGCTGTACACATTTGATCGAACTACCGACTAACTCTGAGACTATGCTTTATGTGCTAACATTCAGCTTTGGTCTATTACTTGTTAACTTTGAAACCTCTCAAATAGTATGTTTAATAGCAATACATTCTTGGAATTGCTCACATACAGTATCTGAGGAAGTGAATTTCCCATTGGGATTAATAAAGTATCTATCTATAACAAAAAAGCAATGTAAAGCTCCAGGAAGTAGTATTTGTTTTTCAGTTATGGGATGATTTTACTCTCACTGTAATTATTAAATTGTGTGCCACATCCTTATGAAAAAAAAAGGTGCTTTTTGAGCATTCTGCTTTTCTGAGCTTATGGGCAGAACAATTAACAAAGTTAATGTCAATTTGACAAGAAGGTTCTCATATAAAATGGTAAAGAGTTTCAGGCTAAGTATTTTTTAAGCTGTCTTTGGGGTAAATAGCCACGAAGTATGGTTTATGTTTATTGTCCAGACATACACTAATTGCATGACAAGTGATGAAAAACTGGGGAAAAAAGTCTAAGCAACTTACCAAAATCAGTTTGTTACTCTAATTAATAAACAATCTGCACACAGCATCAACCAGCAACATGCAGTTTTAACAGAAAGATTTGAAATACATATAATGACACAATGAATCATTTAATTCTAAATTTAGGTAACTCAATGACACAATTACTTACCTATGCCTCACAATGTGCGAGAAGAGATGTTATTTCAGGGGTTAAGTGTTCAGCTGCTTTGGCAGCTTCTGTAATAGCTCTCCTATACATTCCCTTCTTCTTTCGGTTAAACCTCAATCGGAAAAACTCCAAAAATGGGGAAAGTTTGGACACAGAGAGCAAAGAGGTTGTTGGTGACCCAAACCAAGAAACTTTTGCCTCTTGCCACAAAGGCTCACCATCTTCTTTTCTGCTAGTATTAATGCTAAGAACACGTGCTGGCCACCAAGGGAAACCATGGATTTTACCCCAAACTATATCTCCAACAGAAACAGTCTGTCCTTCAACTGTGACACACTTGGTGACACTTTTGGTGTGCAATCGAACTGTGAGGGGTGGTACAGTCTTTTGATCATCTTTTGAAGAGGATGACACAGATGTCATTTCTCCAGGAGCAAAGTCACAAAATTCTGGAGATGTACCATCTGAGCTGGAAGATTTCGATTCATCCAGGCTGTCACTACTACAGACAGACAAATTTGAGGAGTCTGCTTTTCTCTTACGAAAATTTAATAACAATGTTAAATCATTATGCTGTCGTACAGTGCTATGCTGCTTCCTAAATTCATCCTCTTCTCCAGAGCTTCCAGAGGAAATCTCCAAAGAACTTTTTTCAGTAGAATTTTCAGAATGTGTGTCCATTTGAATTGCTTGTGGCCTTTCCTGGGTATGTCTCCGTGTGCCATCAACAAGTTCAGACTGGTATATTGAAACATTGTCCCCACAATTAATCTGTGGCTTTAACCTAATTTTTGGAGGTGGTACATCTGCAGTGGAATGGACAGGCCTAGATAGTTTAAGTTTTGGAATTAATGCATTTGTACCACTTGTTGGCTTGTCTGGAAGATCCTTGTTTTCTAAATAGTCTTTTGATTTCTCATGGTCCTCTCCATTTTGTATTAATTGTCTTGGACAAAATGGTTTTACAGAGCCATGCACTCTAGAGGGTATCTTCATTACTTCCCCCTTTCCTTGCGGAGTGCTATAGGATATTTTGATTACAGGACTATGAGGAACAACTTCACCTAAAAATCTATCTTCATCTTTTTTCTCTTTTTTACATTTCTTGTTTTCTGGTTCTGTTTCTGTTTCCTCTAGTTTTTTTCCATCCTTAATCTCAGTATCCCTTTTGTTGGATTTAGCATTTTGTCCATCTTTACTATCCTCGTCACTGTTTAATGTGTTTTTGCACTTTTCACAAAGCACTTGTCTTGGCCGTAGTCTTATCGTACTTATTGTCAGTCTACCAGAATCCTTGTTTCTTCTTTTAGTTCTTTTAATTCTCCTTGGTGGGGGTTGTGGCACCCACTGGTTATAAGTATGCCTTACCCACAAAGGCTGAGGAAAAGGAGCACCCTCGAAGTATGGTGGATATTGTGGTAACACTCCAGGAACAGTAGTAGTAGTAGTGGTAGTGCTTGACTGATTATCTGTAGAAGTGGAAAGTTGCTCATTACATGATTGCAGCTCAGAAGACTGGAAGCAACCACTATCATCAGGAACCAAGCTGTTGTTGCTTAGCAGTGAAGGATCATCTTGCTTCAGTATATCAGGGAGACAAAATAAACCAGTCCTGTATTTAAAATAATATCACATTATTAATTTCCTTCTTACACTGTACTTAATCATACTTGTGTTAAAGATACTGTAATATTTGCATAGATTACCAAAAATATACAAAATTATTTCTACTTTACAACAACATTTAAACTCTGATGTTTTCAGGTCATCAATGCTAGAAATGGAACAAAACCTTTATAAAAAGCTATACTCTTCACTACAACCAGAAATCTCAAACACTTGGTTACATATTCTCAATACCATTTTGAATGGAAATCATTTATTAACAAAAACACATTTTAATCAGAAAAGCAAAACAAATGGAGGAAAAGCGTATTAAAATTTAAAAACTTAATTGACATACTGATTAAATTTCATTCAAGGTACAAGTCAAGAGATGCTGGCGACTAATACCAAAAAATGAAAATCTAGTTTTTCTTAGAAAGTTTTGGGGGAATATTAAAATTTCCAATTATGATGAAGACACCATAAATTAAAAATATATTTCCATGGGGATAAATGTAGAAGTAACACATATAACTTGGCTAGAAGCTGTCCACTAAGAGATAGCTCATGGAAATAGTTCACTAAGTGATTGCTCATTCTATGGCCCTGTGGTTGTAAACGAGCTCTGTTCCTGCTCATGTTCGTAACCAAATTTTATATGCAAGATGGAGCTTACACTGAAGATGTCCATTAATGGAAATATTAGCAAAAATATATAACGCTGTTTTAAATATTTTACAGAAAAACGTTCCAAACTTATGAATAAAAACAGGGATTCCCCAAACGGGTATATTATGCCTTAATCATTGGGAAAGGCGTTATGTAAATAAAATGTATTATTTTAGCACAGATACTTGTCACCAATTTCATGTTACTGAACTGATCGATTCCGATACTGACTTTTTTTTTTTTTAAATCCCTTTAAAAAACATTTTACACTAAGCTCCCATATAACCAGAGGTGTATACATTTGGCATACAAGAAAATAAAATGCTTCTCATAATTACAAGCTGTCATATTGTTTCATTTCTTCTTTAAATGTACTCATCTGCAACAACAGGTAAGCTCAACTTAAATAAAGTAGTTTTCACCAAATGTTTGACCAAAATAATATATATATTCTCACCCATTGATTCAATGGATCGATTTTGGCAATTAAACTCTGCTTAAATTTAAACATACATGCACTTCTAGTTTATTCATCAATTGCTCTACAGATGTGTGCTGTTACAATATATGTATACAAAATTAGGACAGGTTTAAACATTCCTAATTCTTGAAGTATATTTAAACATTTACATTACCATTTTAATTAGGTAACACTTATTTCTTACCAAAACTAAATGCATAACACACAAATAATACAGTACAAACCCATAATTAAGTGACAAATCTAATAAAATATTCATAAGATGTTTATCAAGAAGATAGGAGGTTAAAATGCTTAACAACTTAGTATAAAAGAAAAAATTGTCTGTTTTACTTAACAAATCTATCATTTACTAAGAAAATCTGAACCTCTGTACTAAACACAAGCTTGCTCACCCAAACTCAGACAAGTAGTGATCACTTTAATTAAAGGAAAAAATAAGGTCTGGATTCACTAAAGTAGATTTTCTTGCAGTTTGTCTCTCTGTACAGGACGACTCCTCAGATTGCTTTTTTTTTTTTTCAGTTTATTAGTTCACTTTCTTTAATGTAGAGGCTAATCACCAAAAAAAAAAAAAAACGGGTTCTTTGCGGTCATCGCTCAACTGCACCACCCACCCGTCTCACCTTCTCCACTGTGCTGCCCTGGTTCTCTGCTACTGTCAGAGAAGTATTGCTCTAAACTATGCTAAAATACTCTTGTAATAAAATACTTCACGGTAAACAGTTTGTTCAAACCAGGTGGTCAGACATGAATGTTCTAAAAGAGAATGGCATTGTGCAGTGCCTGAAATATTTACATCGTGGGTCAGGTCGTCGCCACCTTGATGTAATATGCTTAACAGAAACCTGGCAAAACTGAATGAATTTATGTCTCTCACAGAAGCAACACCCCCTTGATACGTTTACTTCTCAGAGGCTCGTAGCTCAAGACAAAAAATACAACTGTCTTTCTTAACTGATCTGACCGAACTTTTAACCACTTAAGTTAACTTTCCCAGAGAGGAGTTGTTCTCTGCGACTTCCAGCATCCATATTGACACTGCAACATGTAAACTGAGGAATAAATTCCTGTCCTTACTGGACTGTTTTGACTTGGTGCAACATACCGATTTTCCTACTCACTCTGGTCATACTGTATATATTGGACCTGATCGTTACATCTGGCTTATCTGTTGGCAACACTTATTTACAGCAGTGATTTGAGACTCATAAAGCAGAACTTTTCACCGTCTCATTACCTTTCCCTCCTCTTACCTGTAAACGTTAAATTTCTCTCAGAATCCTTAAAAATATCTGTCCCTCTATTCCATCAACACTATCCAGCACTTGATGAAACAGCTTTTATTTTATTTTAAGCATTCATCTCCTTGGCACAATTCAGAATTATGGTCTATGAAAGCAGTTGGCGCCTTGAGAGAATTTAATGTAAGACTGGCCTCACTGTGTATATCCAGGCACCAAAGAGCTTATATAGATGCCCTTTTGGCAGAATAATAGGAAGTGGCCATGATAACCCAAGGGTTTTGTTCTCTGTAATTAATAAACTACTTACACCTGCATCTGGCCCAATTACCTCCTCTACAGGTCTGTGAAAAATTCCTCCACTTTTTCTGCAATACAATTAAAGATCTTAATTCATTTAATATAAATCCATCATCTGTTTATATTTTTCCTTGTCTTCCCACTCCATTTCATAAAATTTCACCAGTCACTTCTGCATTCTACTTGTGTATTGGATCCCATCCCCACCACACTTCTTAAATCCTGCCTTCATGTCATAATCCTGACTGTTACAACAATAATAAATACATGCCTTGACACTGGCTTTGTGCCAGCCACTTTTAAAATTGCTTCACTTACCTTTTCTGTCAAAAGTTCTTGAGTGTGTTGAAGCCTCCCAATTCACCAATTACTTAACCTCTAATAAATTGACCAAACCCCTTTCAGTCAGGTTTCTGGGCACAGCACAGCTGTGAAACTGCACTGCTTCAGGTAACTAATGATTTTCCTTTGGCAGCAGACTCTGGACAAACCAGCATATTAATTTTGTTAGATCTTAGTGTAGCATTTGACACCGTTAGACTTTACATTCTACTGTCCAAAATGGAGAACATTCTAGTATCTCTGGCACTGCCCTCCAGTGGTTTAAGTCCAATCTGACCGATTGGCAAGAGTTTGTTAGTCTTGGCAACAGCAGATCCAGCTCAGCGCCAGTCACACAAGGAGTTCCTCAGGGCTCCGTCCTTGGCCCTCTGCTCTTCTGCATCTGTATGCTTCCCCTTTGCTATATTACTGAATTTTTAGCTTTGAAGTGGGATACTCGGCTCTATTTCAATGTTAAACTGCAAAAAAACTGACCTCGTGCAAACTGGCACTAAAGTGCAACTTAACAAAATGAGCTCCTTCTCAGTCACTCTTGATGGTGATTTCATCAGACCTTCTTCTAATGCAAGGAATCTTGGTGTCATCTTTGATTCCTCCCACATAAATAACATTAAGAACCTTTCTTACTTTCACATCCTTAACATATCCCATGTTTGCACATTCCTCTCCTTTTCTAATGATGAGAAACTTCTCCATGCTTTTTATCAAACCAGCAACAGGGAGCACATAACACCCATCCTGCTTCACCTTCAATGGCTTCTTGTGTTTTACAGAATTGAATATAAAATTATATTAATAACCTACAATGCTTTAAATGGCCTTGCAACGGACTACATCAATGACGTTCTCCATCGCTATACTCTTGTTTGCCCACTAAGGTCCTCTGATTCTGGCAATTTTGTTGTGCTCCACGCTAACCTACACTCTATGGGTGACAGGGCACCCAGACTTTGGAATGAACTCCCTAAATTAATTCCATCAGCTGACTCAATTCATTGTTTTTAAAAAACAACTTAAAATTCATCTGTTCAGGAAGGCTAAGCACCTTGAGTAAGGTAAGGGGGTTCTATAAATATATAAATAAAATGTATTTTATTGTCTCTGTATGTCTGCCTTTCTGTTCAAGTTTGCAGCAAAAAAAAAAATAAAAAAATAATAATACCTTGTGTAAAGGAGCATTATTACAACTAAATTACCATAAAACTTAGAAAAGCAGACGCTGAAAAAAAACAACTTTTTTTGCGATAATCACCAACGAGTGTTTTATAGTGGAAATTGGGCAGCTGATCAAACAGAACATTACTGGAATGTCAATAAAGCATCATTACTGTATTTTAAATCACAACATAAAAAATGTTACCTAAAATGGACCACGGGTATGTACAGTATGTTGACCTTTTGGTTATATATCGCACAGTTTGTGATAATGACGCAGTATCTTGTAGAGATGAAAAGGAATAATGATATCAAAAAAAATGTGACAGCTGCTTACCTGTGAATGAGCTTACTGCATGGCTAAATGTGCTGCCAGTTACTAGAGTTGATCAGCAAAACATTTTTCTCAGCTAATGTTCAGTGTTGTTGCTTGTGGAAGTAATAAGGGGATTGTTAGTGTACAAAAACAAACATAAAATACCATCAATCCTATTTTCTGAATAAAAGTTTAGAGTTGGAACATCTTAAGTGCATCAACTTAGGAAAAATGAAAGAAGGAGGACAGCTGCATGATATTCACACTTGAGGAAAAAATAAAATGCCAATTGATGATGGACATGACATATCTAGTGTTAAATTATTTTATATATGTACTTGTTGTAGTGCCTCACTTGAAGGGATAGTTTGAGAACAGTTGCTGTAGAGGGTGGTCACCCTGCAGATGGGTGGAGCTGCCCAAGGCAAGTACTTCACATGGGTTAAGCTTATTGCATCATGTAATCACAGCTGGATATTTGACATAATCTTAATTCAGGGAGGCATGATGTTGCAGTAGTTAGCACTGTTGTATTATACCAAACATGACACTGGTTATATTCAACAACATATGTGAATAAAATAGTTGAAAATGGTGACAAAGTCTGTAGTGCACAGTGCTACTCTCCACCATTAATGAAGGCTTTTACATATCATCACCATCTAGTTTGCTCCACTTGCAAGAAAAATGTGGAACTCATTAGGTAAAAATTAATTGAAAAACACTACAAAAGAAAAAATTTTGTAGTTTTATGTGCTCGTTCCTATCTGTGGAACTGCTGCAACCTGTCACCTACCTGTAGTATGTTGTAAGGGTATGCAATGCATCAGCCATCTACAACTGGAAATTGGTATAATTTGGTTTTCTATAGCTAAGATTTTTAAAATGTATGGTTTAATATGATTATGATGAAACCTCAAGCTTAAATTGTGCAGAGGGTTAAAGGAAACCATAAATCTACAAGCACAGTATCTAGTGGTGTCTCTGCATTAACAGCAGGAAGGGCAGAGTCCCCCATTCCCCAGCAAATGCTTATGTAATTATTTGGCTGATATTTTGCCATTACTGGTGCTGGTAGCCAAGTACATTGTGAAACTCAGTGTCCCTCCCTCTCTACCACATGCAATGCTTACTGCCTTCTCCTTCCTCTGCTCTTTCTTTGTGGGCCAATGATGTTTTTTGTGCTGTGTCCACTGGTTGTAGATTCATTCTGCTAGCTACACCTCACACTGTCCACTTGAAGTCAGGGACATGTGTATTGGCTTTCACTAACTTCATAAGCCGATCCAAACTAGGATCCTTTCAGTGACTTGCCGTTCACCACATAACCAGGCCAAAGGGTTTAAGCAGAGGAATGATTCTCCAAACTGTTGCTATTTAAGGGTTTGATATTGCTTTCCACTCTTCTTGACATCATCTCTCCCTGGTCTATGTGGCCAAACCCCCATTTTCCCTCCAAAAACACTACTGACAGTAACATAATCTGTACAATTCCACCTTACATATGAACACCTTTTAAACAGACAGAAAATAAAGTTTAATTTTCTAGTTAAACACCTGATCTATACCAGTAAGTAAGGAAAGATTAGGGGAAAAAACACAGTCTAGCAAAAACAAAACACAAAATCACTCACTATATCAATTGCTTTTTCTTACCCTTGCCGTCATTTGTACAGGAAAGTCACTATCAAAACACAACTGCATGATCCAGTAAAATCATTGCTATATCACAAAATCCGTCTCTTCTCACCTATGCTACAAAAATGACTATTAGGGCCACATGCACTTACATCTCTCACTGATGTCTCTTCCTTTACATGGTTGGGAACACTTCTAATTCACACCAGGAAAATCAAATGTGAATGTATAAATCAATACCTTCACTGTACACATTTTTGTCCTTCATTATTTTCTGATACCCACAATTCCAAAAACTGTGACCTTTCCCCATAAAAAAGGAAGTTTCTGAAACAGCAACTGTTGCGGCCAATAAGCAATACACTAGTTCAGCCCTCTACACCACATCACTAAAAGTATTTACCAGTGACCATTGCTGGTTGAGATTATTTTAATACTGATTTTATATTATACATAACAGTCAAAGTGAAAACAAAGCATCTCATACATAGTGGCTGTTGAAGTTGTGTGAGCGGAGGTTATGCAAAAAAATTCATAACAAATTACGCAGAATGACTGACATAATTTGTGTTCTCTTTTTTCACCCTTAAATGGCTGCAGTTACAGTAAACTCCTCATCATCAATGCACCCTCCCATTTATTTAAATTTAAATACAAACACTTCACCAAGGCTTCGTCAACAATAATCTACATATTTCTCTTTGCTTTTGTAGCAGCACAGAAACAAAAAAGAAAATACTTTTTTTGGTGTGGGTCTTAGTGTTATAAATGAAAATGATGGGTGATTTACTGTATTTTTGGTTTACTATTGCACTAGATTTTTAGTTGAACAATTACTTACACAGGCACTATTAAAATACTCTTGACATTTTACTTTCTACTTTGCTCCTGATAAACTTTTAACAAACACTGCTGCAAGTAGTTTTGTTAAAGTCAACATTTATAGAATTTAGATTAATAATTTGGCTCACTAGTTACTCTGTTTTTTTAAAAAACTCATTTGATGTGTGGATGTCAAAATCATCGTCTTTTAAAGCCAAAATGTATTTTTGAGAGATAAGTTTTTCATTGCGAATAGTGTTGAATCAGAAGTAAAATTTTGACTTTGGTATGGATACCAGCTTTTGGATTTCAGTACCACTACCAAAACTGTAATGAAACAAACAATGGAGAATTCCCCATAACCTCATTCCACACCCAAATGGTTGCACAATCGTCAAAAGCAAAGAAAAGCTACATTATTCCTAAAAATGTAAGCACTACTTGTGTTTTATACAGGTGATGGAATAAATCTTATATTATAGAATATTTCAGACCATTTTGAAGTGTTTAACTCTACCAACAGACATCTTGCTGAATGTCTGCTGCTCATCTCTACCTTTTCATATTTTCCAGTGTCCTTGCACTACTCATTGTTATAACAAATACATCCTTCACAAATGTCCATCAACTGGAATTATCAGATCACTTTCATACAGTGTGACGAGAAGTTATTTTTCCTCGTTGAGGCATGTTAAATTACATACAGTATTTGAATTCAATGTATGCCATAACAGAAGAACATGCAATGAGTCACTGAGGTGTTGTTCATTATAACACGATAACATGCACACACAGTCTTTCTCTCTATTCATTCACCTATCATAACACCCTTAAAATCACATTTTTGTCCTACACCTGTTATTTTCATTTTGACATTTCAAACTAGCGCCACAGTCTCTTCACCTCATGTTTGTCAGTTCTTCCTTGCTATCTTTTTCTTAAATGTGTCTTTGCTTTTAGTGCGCTACGAGTTATGACTGACTGCTTAACAGGCTGTGGGATAAGAGTTGAAGGAATCTTATTATATGTTTGTGCCATAGAAATTAAAGCTCTCCACAATGTGTCAATGGCATTGTTTCATATACTGCCTCACTAAACTAAATAGCATGATACATAGCGGCAAGCATATCACTCAGAACAGAATTCACACTTTGATGAAATTTTGTAATTTTACTAAACAATCCAGTGGCAAACAATCACAAACATTCACGACCCACAGTTTACAGAAACACTGCTCTAGTAATTTTGAGTTTGTCGGAGTGCAGATAAACAAAGAGTACACAACTGTTTATTTCTGGTACCAAAACTGCTGAAATGCTGGTACTGTACTATTTTATAAAATTGGTTTTTGAGTACTTTTCATTACTGGTATACTAGTAACCCTGGCTGTGACTACTCTTAATAAAATGTTTAATTTGCTCTGTATTGAAATTACATTTCATTTTAAAGAACAGATTTTTTTTTTATTTTACAGGTTACATTGGAAAATCTACCTTGGTCCATAACTAATGTGGTATAAAAGTATAAAACAAAAGAACATCTCCAATCATGATTATAGAGTAAGTATATACTAGGCTGAAACTATAAAAGGAATCTGGGCATAATCAGTCATTAAAATTCAGTAAAAAATTTACAAAGGAAAACTCAAATTTAAACGTGCCATAACTAGACATGAAAAGCAAAACTTCAACATTATGCTCCAAAATACTGTGCAGCCACTTGATGTGCTGTTAACAGTACTACAGTCCAGTTAATGGGGGGAAAAAGTGTTATTAAGTGTGTCAACAAAATATACACTAAGCCCCTCTGGGCCTTTTTATATAACAGTATAGCAATTTTTGGGTTCTAGACTGCAGTTTCTTCAGCCCAACAAACTTTTATCCCCAAAAATAATGTTGACCTCCATTTCCTCCATGCCAGGTGTGTCCTTGTCATCACTCTGCTCTTAACTGCTGACTCACCTGGGCCAGTTGCAAGAGTCCATTTAAAGGGCTGACCGAGGTATACTTTCAGTGTCATATTGACATAACTGTAAAGCACTTTTGGGTCAGCCTAAAAGCTTCAAGGTACAGGGGTTTCTGTACATACAGGACTTTCTGCTTGAGCACTAACTCCCAGGTACTTTGCGGACTCTGAAATACAATTGCATATACAGTAAACCCTCGCTACTTCGCGGTTCACTTTTCGCGGATTCACGACTTCGCGGATTTTGTATGTAAGCATATCTAAATATATAACGCGGATTTTTCGCTGCTTCGCGGGTTTCTGCGGACAATGGGTCTTTTTACTTCTGGTACTTGCTTCCTCAGTTGGTTTTCCCAGTTGATTTCATACAAGAGATGCTATTGGCAGATGGCTGAGAAGCTACCCAATCAGAGCACGCAGTTAAGTTCCTGTGTGCTGCTGATTGGCTCAGCGACGGAGTGCTGCATTAACCGGGAAGTCTCATCTCACTCATTCAGCATTAACGTGCTCCTGCTTCAGGGGCCGTGTCCAAGCGCCAACAGAAGATGCAAATGATTGCAGAAAAGGTAAAAGTTTTGGATATGCTACACCGCTGCAAGACACCATTACAGCATCAATGAGTCCACGATTCTTTTTATTTTAAAAAGGAGGAAAAGCATATAAGGTCTACGGCCGCAGTGTCCTTTAACCAGGGCGCAAAACGAGTTGCAAGTAGACGTGATAAGGCAGTAGTCTGGATGGAATCTGCTTTAGGAATCTTTGCAACAAGGTCGATGACATCATGACCACCTACAAGCTGCTCTTCGACCGGAAAAAGAAGCAGTGGCAGCAAATGCCGATCACAATGTTTTTGCAGCCTCGCAAAAAAGAGCCAGTTCCTACTACTACTACTACTACTATGGATACACCTTCGGAAACCGTGGAGGAGGTAAAAGCGCAGTAAAAGTCATCATCACCTTCATCGTCATCATTTTTACTGTGCAGCATATTCATCACCATCATCACGTCATATATAGCTACGTGTACTTCGCTATACAGTAAGTGTAAACTTATCTACCGATTTCATATTGCTTAGCAGTTGTCCCTGTTATTAATAGAGTAAAGGGTGGGTTGTAAACAATACAGGGAGGGTTTAAAAATGTCCAAATACACGTTAAATAATTAAATAAATATGGTGTCCCTACTTCGCGGAAATTCAGTTATCGCGGTCGGCCTTGGAACCTATCTCCCGCGATAAGTGAGGGATTACTGTATTAGCTGATGCCACCTCATATCCAAACAGACTTTTTTATATCAAAACATGATTTCCAGCAACATCTATTACAATGTTATGCCATCCTAGGCATGTTACAGTTAATGTCCTGGATGGATCTTTAGCATCCCAAAGAGGTAACATACCAATTGACATCATGGACAGAATAAAAAAACATACAGCAACATTTGGTGCCACCATGCTCACCTATGAAGCTGGTGTTTTTGCTCGAAGTATTAATGCTACTGTCTTAAGTTAAACTACAAGACTTTGCTTGTTCCTGTACTGTTGTGTCCAGACTAACATCGTAATAAAAAAAAGAAAAAAAAAAAAGTTTTATCATGTATAACACACACGTGGAGATTTTTAGAAAATTACATTTGACATTTAAAAATGTACAAATACAATGCAAGTATTATGAATAAATAACTCAAAAGAGATATGCATTAAGCAAGTATGGTATACATACAAACTTTGGGACTACATCCGGCATTACTAAATGACAGCACTATCTGGACCTTGGTGCATTTTTGATAAATGAAGGAGAATGGCCGATAAAATTCATGTAGTGCTTTTTTTTTTTTCCTCCGATTGTATAGACACACACAAGTGAACATGTCACAGAGAGCGAATGAATGCGATGGTTACAGTTCATGAGTTCTGTAAAACATGCAGATGCCGTGGAAGGAAATAACAGAAACAAAAGAACGATGTGGAGCATGGCTTTTTCCAAAAAAAAAAAAAAAAAAAAGGAAAGTAGATGCAGAAAACTGAACTTTCAAAGATGAATGGACAGGCCAATATATGCTCATTCTTCCTGTGTGTACTTCAAAAACAGTTGGTCTCATATATTCTGAAACCGTGTCATAAATAAAATGTAGCAGTGTGAAGCACCACTATGAGACAGAGCAGTCAAAGAAGCAATGAGAAATCAAGCAAAATGACACCTTTTATTATCTAATTGAACCGATTACAATATGCAAGCTTGTGAGGCAACTGAGGCCCCTTCTCTGCCTAAATGGTTAACACGGTACAACACCCTACTATCACAAAGAAACAAAAGAACTTTATGAGGACCTGTTAGGCGTAAGGTCCAGGTTATACCTGATGCTCAGAACGCTTACGCACACGCATCAAGGCTGCTACACATTCGCAGCACTCTTTCGACGCATCCTCTAAGCACATTATCAGAAATTAGCACATTAATGTGACATGTGTGCAAGTTGCAGTACCAGCAAAAATCTGAGTGGCGTGTATGTTCAGGTTTTGGTACGCAATGTCAGATTCATTGTTTACTATCAACATCATCTCCATAGTGACAAACATGCCTATCAGAACAGCTAGCATCAAATCAACAGCTCTTTGAAAGTGGACGTGGAAACGTGCAATACGAAACAGAAGCAAATTCAATTCAGATACAGTACATCCATGTACAGCAGAAAATGTCAGAGAAAAGAAGTGGGGATTCGGTCACGGCAAAATAAAGCATGTAGTGTGATGGCAAGTTGCAACAGGATCAATGTGCTTGCTTTAATATGGTGAAACAAATCATCAAACTTAAATGCTGAAAGTATTGATGGTGCTTTTCTTCATCCATTTCTCGCATACGCAATACAAGAATTGCATATTCCCCATTGCAATGATGCAATAGATTTAAAGATCTTACATACCATCTTTTGTGTTGCGGCTATCATTTTCACCTTCGCAAAAGCATCAGAATGCATGGAATTGTTATGTTCAACATCTTTCTTCCCTCAAGTCACAACACAGTGAAACCTGACATTGTTTTCTCACCATGATGATTTCTCATGCTGCCAGCAGGTAAAATCCTCCACATTTACATAAAGTATGTGCACAAGTATAGTCAGTACACTGCTTGCATTGCAGCAGCAGCATCTGCAACTGCATACGCTGGGTAGTGTCAAGTATATCCTGGCCCTTACACCACTCGAGACATATACAAGAGGACAGGACAGGACGTATATGAGGCCATTTAAGGAGATGCTGAGAAAGAAGATAGATCTAAAACAGGCGCTCTCTGTCACCATAGATGGAGTCCCTGCCATGCTAACAAAGAAGTGAGGAACTACGGCATGGCTGAAAGAGGACAACCCAGACCTTATTGCTTACCACTGTATATTGTTCAGACTGTCCTGTGTGCCATTCTGTCAGAAATGTTTGCTGAAACAATGGACACATCTCATCATCATCACCTGCTTAGAGAATTTCTTAAGAGAAGTTGCGGCAAATGCAAATGACCTACTACTACACAAAAATGTGAGATGGCTAAGTAAAGGAAGTTTGTTGGAATGGTTTTGGGCCATTCAAAATGAAAGAGCAGCTTTCTTAGTACAGCTCAATATTCAGAAAGCTGAGATGAGAGCACAATAGATGGTATTGCATTTTTGGTAGACATCACATCACACCTTAATGAACTCACTTTAAAGCTGCTGGGAAAGAATAATTCAGTTTGTGATATGATGACAGCCGTACTCTCCTTTCATAGGAAACTGAAATTGTTCAAGGAGGATTTTTCACAAAGGTGAAGGAACAGATTCAGGGAAAGAGAGATGTTTCTCCTTATGTTGACTTTGTAAATAAACTGATAAACTTCAGTAAACTGTCTGACAGCTTCAGTCTTGGGCAACAGCTCCTTCTCTCATCCATAATCCATTCTTAATTAGAGATGTCAATGTATTTTCAAAGGATTGACACAGTTCTTCAAGTGGGCACATGCAGGATTTCTATAGATAGAAATTATTCATCTGAAGGCAAATGTTGCACTAAGAGAGCATTTTGGAGTAACTGATTTTGCTAGTTTCCAGGTCTAATCAAGGTAGCACTATACACCTTGACCATGTTTGGATCTACATACAGCTGCAAGTCAGCTTTCTCCACAATGAACATTATTAAAACTAAGTATCACTCCAGGCACAACAATGAGCACCTACATATGCACATGAAAATAACACTAACTCCATTTAAGTGAAGATTCTTTTAAGCCAAGATTCAAACTACTGGCAGGGAAATTAAAGGCCTACTTCTCTCATTAGACATGAAAAGTTGAGGTTTGGCTTTGTTCATGCAGATGGTTCTATTTTCTTTTACTTAAATTGTGAATGTGATAGGCCTACTTTTATTTTTTATTAAAACAGTTTTTTATTTGTTTTACATGTTACTTATGTTAAAGATTATTTGTATTCCATATAAATACATGGCCAATTAAATTGAAATGGTCCACATATTTAAAGTCCTTACTGAAAATTGAAAATAAATATTGTTAAATTGCTGTGGTAATTATACCTTGCTTATTTTTTATAGATATTCAATGGCTACATATACAGGGACCTGAATCACTGCACAAACATAAGGCTCAGACATTTGACAGAAAATGTGTTGGTTGGACTTCTTTAAATTTTAATTTAACGCCTTTCAATTACAAGGAACTTTCTGGTTTCCAATGCCCTGATCATATAAAATACCAATCATTTAGGAGAGAATTTTTGAGGAGGCAAAATTTAGGAGATACACCATATACAAAAATAATAATACTCAATTATAACTAAACTGTAAAATAAACATACTACAAGGCAGATGATTCTTGATTTCTACCCACTATGGTTTTCTCTAAGTAAAATACAAAAAGGAAATATACCATTTATGATTAAGTGTGGGTTTGTGGTACTGAGGAAGATTCCATACTCTCCATAAGGAAAGCTTTACAGAACTTGTAAAGCAAAATTAAAGAAATTCACATTCTGAACTCTTTACTCCCAGAGACAAAAACAACCAACTGGACATTTTCTCCTTTCCAAGAATGTGCAGAACATGGGTGAATAGTACCTTCAACGGTAATTCAGAAATAATAGGGGCAAACAAAATGTACATGGAAAACTACTGTGTCTTCTCTTAAACAGTGGACATCCTCCTCTTCAGTTTTGAAATCTCCAAATGTCTTCACAATCCTAACCAAAACTCAAAATGGCAGTCTGCTCAAAGTATATGGACAGACTCATCAACCTTCCTTCTTCAGAAACAAATTTGCTGGATTAGATGTCAGGCTTTTTAACCACAAAATGTAGGTCTCATCTCATGTGTTGGCCAATGATTTTGGGATATTTAATGCTCTGCGTTTGATTTGGTAAAGGGTCAAGTAGGAGCAAAGTGCAGCAAGAAATAAACTATCAACATAATTTAACTGCTAGCCCAGCAAATGCACTTTAATCCCCAAGGACCAGGGGGTGTTCAAATCTCCTCCATATTTTGTTGAGCAATTCTAAACATAAAACTGTGCTCTGGTTGTTTTCATAGTTCACAGCAGATGAACAAACATGGAGACCTATGAACCTCTGGCAATGTTAACACAATTGCAATTGTGATTGGGACCACCAGGAGACTGATCCAGAAATCTGAAAAACAAGCAAGGGGAGTGTGGGTGATATGGTCTATAAACTGCATCATGAAGTGCATTAATTTTTTCATGATAATGACAAAATTATATGTTACAATCAGCATATTACAGCCAAAATGTCTTTGGAAGGTACAGTTTTTAAAGTTATGCAACACTAAATACAGGAATTTGAGGGATACTCAAAAAATAGGTTCAGTCTGTGTGGACAGCTGAAAGAGTAAACTATAGTATTATAAATATAAAAGTTAAATAGCCAGAGAGTTTTTTTTTTTTTTTTATGTTTAATTTCTTCTTTTCCTTTCGACGTTTGGATCTTTATTATGCAGGTATTATCTACAAATTCTGCCACATACTTTGGGGGGAAAAAAAGTTTACTTCATTCATGGCATACATTTTAACTTTAACAACTATAAATCTATTAGTACTCTTAGACTGGACTCTTCTTAATGAGTATGTTTTCATAGCCTGTCTGAGCCCAGTTAACCAACTGACTAAGATGTCATGGCAATTACAGGAAATGCCATTAGCTAGGAGTAATTGTGGACAAAAGCATAAATTCATTACATATAGATAACCTGTTTTATTTGCTTATTAATTTTAAGTTAAAGGGAGGACAGGAAATATAAACTTGGAACAGTAAATTCAAACTTCACATGGATAGACCTACTTTAGTTAGGTGTAATAATGGATTTATTACGCACTACAACCCAAAATGCAATGGTTTACTGAGCAACATGAATAAAAAAAAATGATCAGGTCAGCTGAATCATCTTTCACCTTGTAGCGGACAAGAGTTCCCATATATGGGTAACACATACCAAAACAAACTTATAGTCTTTGCTGTTTTTAAAGATTCAGGTTGTTATTTTGATAATGCGAGTTGCATTTTTCTAGCTTGGTGAAGGTCCAAATATTAGACAAATGAAAGTAAAGAATGACCATATAAGAAAGAATGCCTATAATGTATAATATGTGTGTACCAAATAATTACACCATTTTGCACCATATTCTCAAAAAAACCATTAAAACATTAATCATTATACTATATAGTATCATATTCTCTAAAATCTATTGCAACATTGATCACTATTCTATCACCTCACCCTAACCAAGACCTAAATAGAGACCCATTATCCAACTCAAATTTGGGGTTTGTACTACTGTATTCAACTACAATGAAGTTTGATGTCAATAATAAGGAGCCATGACCTTAGCAATACACTACAGGGGATCATTTTATCATCATAGTCTTTTTTTTTCCCCCTAAACGTTTTGTGGGCGACACAGCACCACAGTAATTATTGTTTCATGGATCCAGTGGAGAACCAGCAAAATCCATGCAGGGAACACCCAGGATGTGAACCCCAGTCTCCTTATCACGAAGCAGAAGTGCTATCACTGCTATCTCCCCACACTAGCAGCACTCTCCTCTAATAGAAGTCACACATCTGCCATCAGGAGTTCTTGTTTAGTCTTGAGTCAAGCATTTGTTACAAATATTAAAGGGACGCACACACGCATGCACTCACACAAATTATCAACAGGAGAAAAAGACAGAATAGACTTTTGAACAAGGACAGTATATTTTATGTGGATCAAAATAAGTTAACAATAAAATTAGCATTGAAACGATTACTCAATATTGCCAGCAAATAAATATATTAATAAAATACAGGTAATTCAATTTTATGTTTACATTTTGAGAAAATGCCTTCAACCGCCATAAAGTTAATTGAAATGTTTAGTTCTGACAAACTAAGCTTCCCTTATTAAAAAAAAGTTGTCAGAATGAAATACCTTTGTCCAAAAATCACTGGAACTCATCAAATTCTATTAAATTATACAAATCTTCAGAACAATCTTTCTAAAAAAACACCAACTCCCAGGTACAATTCAACCTAATAGGGTACTGGCAGCATTTTTTTTTTGTTTAACCCTATAACTATAGATAGCAGTTTTGTTTTTTTTTTTCCCAAAGAAATGTACAGGAAAAGAGATACAGACTGCTGGCCTATTCAGAGAAAAAAAAAAGTGCCTAGTCAAAAAAAAAAATATTACATCAAAAAATCATTTAACTAGCAGTTCACACACACTGTCAGCATTATATTAACATTTACACAGTTCTAGTGTTGAGCTATTCAACATTGTGAATCACATTAAATAAAAATACGATCAAAATGGACTACAGTGTTAAACCAATTGAAGGATATTGAAGCAGAGATAGACAATCTATATTTAATGCATATCAATGTACACTTTAATATATATTAGAGGTGGGTGAGTACGCAAGGCCGGCAATCTGAGCACTTACAAGATTTTACCTAAAAGCACTGTGCCATTGAGACATTCTTTTTAGTTAATAAAGCTATTGAGTTAATAATAGTATTGTAATAATCTTACCTAGCATGTCTTTTTCCATATGAACAATTGTAAATCTACTGCATATCAATGTTTTAATTAATTACCAGCACTGCTGAAGGAAAACCTGATAATTAATTAACTAAGGGATCATACACCCCTTAACACAAATGTAAACTAATATACCATTCCATCCTCTAAACCAGCATAATCCTGAGCAGGTTTTTTTGTTTTTCACCAACATTAGCATTATGCTATACAATACTGCAGCATTTTACAGATCTCCTCATTGCAAACTCTTTCCAGGAACAAAATATTCATATTTATGAATGTGTAGCTTGAATTATTAGTAAAAATGTACCTTCTCCTTAAACATACATTTTTACAAAGCATTCTTCATCCCCTTTGCTCTTTTCTGATGTTGCAGTAGTAACAGAATTTTTAACAATTATCTGTTTCAGGGTAGATTTTTTTCCCCCCCAACTCTCAGTAATACCCCTTTAGGTTACTTCATTCTACCTGCAGTTTCAGATCTTTTAGCCTATATTTGAATAAATAACTATTTTTAATATGAATGTTCAGATCTAAATTTGAGTAATTTCACAGTCCTCCTTGTAACCTTATGAGGAACCATCCAACAGTTGGGATTTTGATAAATTCATAATAAAAGCAGTTGTTCGCAGTACTTTCAAAGCAAATAATCCACCATGGGCAGAAAATAAACATTCATATAAAGCTATGGAAACGCACAAGTCATGAGATCGAAATAAAATGATTTTAAAAGCCTTACATCACCCATGGACTACAGCAAGACCATCCTTAAGAAGTGGAGGGTATTTGGCACCTCCCAGGCCTTGCCTCTAAACCGGACGACCATGCATGAAGACTGACCCGAGCAGCTACCAATAGGCTAATGGCAACTTTGAAGAAGCTACAAACATTCATAGTAAAAACTGATAATTATATGCATGTTGTAACAATATCACAAACACCCAACAACCTGGCCTGTATTGGAAGGGTAGTGAAATAAAATCCACTCTTTAAAACAGTCAAAACAAAAGTCTTGTTTATGGTATTTTGAAAAGGATTGTAAAAGATACTGACTGAATGGCAAAAAGTGTTGTGGTTAGGGTAGACCAAAATTCTGTCGGAAATACTGTACATAACAATTCTTCTGGTCAAAATTTATCTTATTATCCAAAAAAATACTACACCTAGAGTAAAGCATGGTGGTGGGGACATTTTGGTGTGGAGGTATTTCTCTTCAACTGGAATGGGAGACACTTTTCTGGATAGAAGAAAGCAATGTGTGCAAAATATAGGCAACTACTTGAAATAGCTTGAGCAAGAAGTTGAAAATGTTACCTTTACAAAATAAAAAAAAACAAAACAAAACTAAAAAAAAATTACCACACAGTGGTTAATGGACAGCAAGATGAACGTCCTGGTTTGAGAAGGTTAAGGGCTTTTGTGCTTTTCTGGTTATAGGCCTATATGATGTTTTTAATGAATTTATGTCCATGCTTGTGGAGAATTGGTGACAATCCCAACTGAAAGAATGAATTATTTATAATTTAAGAAAACAATATACCAGTTATTAAGTGTTATATTGAATTAAAGCACTGTATTACACTTTTTATATCTAAATGTTAACTCCGTGGTGAAAATGTTTTTGCAGTTTATGGTCTAATCAAAAAATTAATTTTAATAAGCTGATGACATACTGTATGTAGTTTCACTTTTGTATATGAAATTAAAAAAATCCACTTTAGCATTATTGAAATTATTTTAACTTTTTACTACCAACAGCATTACTACCAAAAAAAAAAGTAAATCTATTAATGGTGTGATGGTGCCATTTTGATAGATAGATAGATAGATAGATAGATAGATAGATAGATAGATAGATAGATAGATAGATAGATAGATAGATAGATAGATAGATAGATAGATAGATAGATAGATAGATAGATAGATAGATAGATAGATAGATAGATAGATAGATAGATAGATAACACACACAAAATAAAACACAGATCTAATTTGAATCTCGCTCATACAATCACATATTGACATTCTTCTCTTCATTAGAAGCTATCACATCAAGGCAAAAACCTCCCACAGGGCAGGCAAGTCTGTGGTGTAACCTTCTACAGATCTGCCTAGCAACAGGACTATCCCCCAGTTGATTACCTTTTTGCTTTCTTCGCTCAATATGAAGTCTTTATTGTACTACTCTTTGTATGTTTAAAACAATTCAATGAGAAAAAAATAGCTCAGGGTTTTATGATGAATATAGATTAATAGTTTTTTATTAGATAAAAAACTATCAAGACAAAATTTTTGTAGAAAACAAATGGGGACATATTATTGCACAAGTTGGTTTTACAATGATCAGGCTACTTCACAGTAATTCTGGGGGATGGAAGACAGCAATTCCTGATGTACTAACACAATAAAATACCATAATCATATTTATTGTTCAAAGTCCAATGTATGTATAAACTTTAGACAGAACACTATGAATAAGTCCAGAGTAATTGCTAAGCTACTGTATCTTGAGCAATATTTACTAATCCTTAAGTTTACTTGATCTGATTATTCTCTGGGACAGAATACATTCATTGCTCCCTAGTTTAAAAATACTCAACAGAAGCAAAACACATATAAAGCATAACACTTGTTTTTGTTTTAATAATTGAATTCTAACCAGTGAAAAACGTTTTAATATTTCCATGGTAAAAAATAATAAATGTGTTTGTCGCTTGAAGTTTATCCCTCTTACACAGACCACTTTCTATTAAAGCTACACATCAAATTGTAGACTATAGTAGACTAAACAAAGAAAAGTACTAACTACATATGCTTTCTATTATGAATAAGCCCATGCAGTAGGTCTGCATGATATTGGAAAAATTGTTGTGATTACATTACAACAAACAAACTGCATTAGGACTTGGCGACATAACGTTCTCAGATTCACTTAAAATCAACACAATGTTGTATTGAAGCCAAAATTTATCCCGACAGTCCTGGAGAAAGTGCCAGTCCAGCAAAAGAGCACTCATGCCTGCGCCAACAATCACAACATACCAAATTAGAGTTGTCAATTAACCTAACATGTACATCTATGTGGATGTGGGTGTAAAAACTGATGTACCCAGAGGAAAATACACACAGACATCGAGCCAATGTACCATCTTTATGCCAACAGACTACAGAATTTGAACCCAAGACATTGGATCTATGGAGGTAGCTAACCTCTGTGCCACCATAATGCTCCAAAATGCACAAGCTTCTGTTGTGAGGTTTCCCTACTATGCTCAACAAAAGCAAACTTGGGACCTCAACCTTTGCGGAAAACAACTGTTTTAGCCTACTGAGTCAAGAATATTCAAGAGCACTGGGTTTCAAAACATGCAATACAGAACAGTGTGTAGGCTGACTCAAAATTTTCAGATAAATATATAATATTTTAAACATATAAATCCCAAAGGGTTAAGATGATGCAGTAAAGAATTTATATAAATTACTTTAATGAAACATGCACTTATTTTACTAAAAGGAGCACTTCACTCAAAAATGCTATACATTTTTTTAGTTTCACTTATCCTATGTAGGTTGCAGCAGTGGCTGAGAGAAAAAACTTTTTTTTTTGCATTTGAATTGAAGATCTCCTTCACCAACATATTCATTGGTGATGAAGCCTCTCTTTAATTGAAGTGCACAGTATTGTAGGAATGACAACTTTCCTGTTTACATTCAACCGTGGTTCTTCAGGAAGTAACTGTTAGTAGTATTTTAGCAAAAATTCAACATTCACATTTTGACCATACAAATGGATATCAAACATATGGATTATGTGACATGAGTTACATGACAATTTCTTTCCCCATGGACTGACCCTGTGTTAGGATATAGCGGGTTGGAAAATGACTGACTGACTTTTTTCACATCTCTTGGCACTGTACAGTGTTGGTCACCAATCTACCACTTTGAGATGGAATATTTAATTTCTCCACAAAAACATGAGATTAAAAATGTTTTCAGTCGCCATTACAGACTATATGGGATAAGTAATATTTAAAAAAATATCTTTAAGAAACTGATTTAAAGGGATATTTCAAACTACGGGTCCTATCCCCAGTGGATAACTACTGTATTTACTGTGAATGGGTTGCATATGGTTTACAAAGTGGGTTGCGGAGGGTTAATTAAGCAATCGTCATTACTCATATTCTTCCATGATACATCCTCTTAGTCCTGAAAATTTGTGTCAGTTCTTCCAGGGGAATCCCTACCCTCACTCTAATGATCAAAAAGAAGGGCCTCCAAGACACTAAGAAGACACTTCAAGGTTAGGTTTGTGAACCTTTCTGAATCACTATAACATTAATATATGTGACATAAGAATTTGGTACTAGAGAAGGATCTATAAATTTATCCATCAAAAAAGATATAAAATCTTAAGACCACTTATTTTCCTTTAAGCACTAACCAGAAAGCTAACAAACAACTAAACAAACTAATCATTTCCTTTTCACTCACCCTCTCTTTATGTAGGAATTGTTTAATAAGTTAAGAGATCTCTGCCTGGGTGCCCCTTACACTTGGCATGCACTTCTGTTATGTCAAATTGGTGGGAAAATAACTACAATGTTTTCCTCATATGTGTTAGATTTCCTAGAAACTGCCCCTTCCCACTTTGTGTGAAGTGATAGCATTAAGAAGTATGTGCTTTATTTTTCTTTTGCTTACTACACATTTTTTGTGTGCTGGTGAATTTTTAAAATGAATCACCAAAAAAATGTAGTCACTAAATAAATTAATTATGAACACATAATATACGCAATATACAGCGGTTTTCTTTGTGTGTGCATTCAAAAGTACAACATCTTGTATGACAAAGAAAATGGTAATGTCATGTTAGGGCTGGGCAATATGAGGGAAAAAAATTATTAATTTTCAGACTTAGACATTTTTTTTCAATAATATGTCTTCTTTAAACTAACATTTGTTTTTTTTGGAACAACAATAAAAATAAAAAAATCACCACAAGAAATGCAACCTATGCCCTACCTTAATAATAATTGTACTTAGAATTAACGTTAACAGATTTTACTCCAACTAAAAGTGACAATATGTATTCTGGGCGAATGGCACATAACATTTTAGTGACAGTCTTTCCTTAGCCATTTTAGGGTCAACAACATTTAAGATTGAAAACACAAATGGCCCTGGGAGATGAAGGTGTTGACTTGCAAACTGAACAGTGCTCTTTAAATACAAATATCAATTAGCTGTCTGAACTATATCAGATTATAGTGGAAAACATTTTTGTATTTGTAAAGAAATATCTTTTAAGACTTACTACATGAAAAGTTACATGAAAAACTCCATAACAGAAAAGAAGAAGAAAAAAAAAAAAAAGCCTTCACAGATTTCTTGACGAACACAAGCCTGTCTGCAGTTTCAGGCTTAAGGCTTGTAACACCATTCTCTCCTGTACTAAACACTCTCTTGGATTGAGCACTTGTTTTTAGGAATGAAGGGGAATTTTTTGGCAGTCGGTTGAGGGAAATTTGTTTCATGTAGTTTCCACCACTAAAGAGGACGCATTTCATGCTCTGTGTCAGAGAAACTTGGGTAGGCTGTCAACTCGGCATCGATTTTTTTCCTCTTCTGATAGTACTGTATATTGGAAGGCTAAAGCACTACCTTCCTGTAAAAGTTAGCTATTCTTTTTTATTTTTCCTTCTCTTCTCACTTCCTTTCACTTGATGCACCTGATCAGCTTTGCAAAGCTGAATTTTGTCAGTCTCATGTAGTGCTGACGAGTGTGGCTACTATACAGGACTGTTGTAGTGGCATAAAATGCTACACCATTCTGTCCTGTGTTTCATTGTCAAGATGTGGCAATGTCTCCTTTGCAAAATATTTGTGGCTTGGAAGCACATACCTTGCAGGAATATTGTGCAGTATCCAAGTAAACCTCTCTCTACACTGTAAACGAGGACCATATATTTTGCAATGTAAAACTGCAACTATGATTTCTTTCAATTTGGTTACTTATTTTTTATCCTATAGGATTACACCTGAAAATGATCTCGCTAATGTTAGCAACCTTTTAAAAACAGCTTGGGGCTGAGTTCAAGGGATAGCTCCACCAATGCTACTTTTTAAAATTGTATTCCTGCAACTTTACTGTGTGTTTCTGCGACAAGTGTTAAAATAAATTGGTTGCACTGCTAATTCTGGTGGACATGGTCTTTCTGCAAACTTTGCCTTTCACATGGGTCTGCTCAATATCAGACATCTCGTATCCACAGCAATTCTACACGATCAACTTAACATTACTGCTTTTCTTTGGAATTAGCTCATCACCTATTGGAGAATCACTGTTTGCTTCCATGTTTGCTTAACTAACCAGTTACTTGCTAGCCCAACACACAAACTTGCTGGAAGCAATTTGAGCTAGAACACATATGGCCGTGTATGTTTCATGTCATTTGCTCCAGTCTTCCTGCATTGTTTAAAAGCACACTAACCCTGCATTATACATTAGCAATGCAAATATTTCATAGTTCTCATTATTATTGCATAATTATTTAACTGCTGAAGGTCTGTGCATTGGAACTGGGGGGTCCTCTACAGCGCATCTTCAACCTGAGCCTGGAACAGGGGAGAGTCCCGAGGCTTTGGAAAACATCTTGTATCACCCCAGCCCAAAGGTATCACGTCCTAGTGAGCTGAATGACTTTCGGCCTGTTGCTCTAACATCACATGTGATGAAGACCATGGAGAGGCTGCTGCTTCACCACCTTAGGCCACAGGTTCAACACGCCCTCGACCCTCTGCAGTTTGCATATCAGGAGAAGGTGGGAGCGGAGGATGCCATCATCTACATGCTACACCGATCCCTCTCTCACTTGGACAGAGGCAGTGGTGCTGTAAGAATTATGTTTCTAGACTTCTCTAGCACCTTCAACACAATCCAACCTCTGCTCCTTAGGGACAAGCTGACAGAGATGGGATTAGATTCATTCCTAGTGGCATGGATCGTGGACTATCTTAAAGACAGACCTCAGTATGTGCGTCTTGGGAACTGCACGTCTGACATTGTGGTCAGCAACACAGGAGCGCCACAGGGGACTGTACTTTCTCCGGTCCTGTTCAGCCTATATACATCGGACTTCCAATACAACTCGGAGTCCTGCCACGTGCAAAAGTTCGCTGATGACACTGCTATCGTGGGCTGCATCAGGAGTGGGCTGGAGGAGGAGTATAGGGACCTAATCAATGACTTTGTTAAATGGTGCGACTCAAACCACCTACACTTGAACACCAGCAAAACCAAGGAGCTGGTGGTGGATTTTAGGAGGACCAGACCCCTCATGGGCACCATGATCATCAGAGGTGACTGTGTGCAGAGGGTGCAGACCTATAAATATCTGGGAGTGCAGCTGGATGATAAATTAGACTGGACTGCCAATACTGAGGCGCTGTGCAAGAAAGGACAGAGCCGGTTATACTACCTTAGAAGGCTGGCGTCCTTCAACATCTGCAATAAGATGCTGCAGATGTTCTATCAGACAGTTGTGCTGAGCGCCCTCTTCTACGCAGTGGTGTGCTGGGGAGGCAGCATTAGGAGGAAAGACGCCTCACGCCTGGACAAACTGGTGAGGAAGGCGAGCTCTATTGTTGGCATGGAGCTGGACAGTTTAACATCTGTAGCAGAGCGAAGGGCGCTCAGCAGGCTCCTATCAATTATGGAGAATCCACTGCATCCACTTAATAGTATCATCTCCAGACAGAAGAGCAGCTTCAGCGACAGACTTCTGTCACTGTCCTGCTCCACTGACAGATTGAGGAGATCGTTCCTCCCCCAAACTATGCGACTCTTTAATTCCACCCGGGGGGGTAAACGTTAACTTTTAACATTATACATAGTTATTGTCTGTTTTTTCACCTGCATTATTATCAATCTTTAATTTAATATTATTTATTGTGTCAGTGTGCTGCTGCTGAAGAATGTGAATTTCCCATTGGGATTAATAAAGTATCTATCTATCTATCTAAATCACGATTTTCTTATTAGCAAATCACCTCCTAAAAACTGGAATACATCAAGTCACACACAGATCCATATAGGTGTTGTTGTTTTGCATTATTCTCAAGCAAATGAGCACTAATAAACAAAACATATATTGTATGGGCAAGACTGCGTTTTCCATCTACACACAACCAAAGACAAAACTACCATAAATGACATCCACTGAGACCGACTAGACCAGTGTTTCTCAAACTTTTTTGTCTGTTGGCACAGTAAAAAAACTAAAAAAATTTCGCGGCACACCAGGAAGAACAACAGTTGTTTTATAATAAAATGAAAAATTATTTTACCTGTTTTTAAGTATTACATTCAATGTGAAGGATGTGCCTGTTTTTGAGAGCAAATGCAATCTAATCGAGGCTCCAAAGTCGACAAACAAAACTCGCATTTCAGCGTCTATTGTACGAAGTCTCTCTCTTTTCTTAGACTTGATTTCAGTCAGTGCTGAAAATCCAAACTCACAAAACCATGAAGATGCAAATGGAAGAATTATTTTGATTGCTTTTAAACTGATTGCAGGATATAACTTGTTGATTGAAATCCAAAACACATCCAGGCTTTTCTCGGCAAAACTTGACTTAAGAACTGCATCGTTTTTTAAATCAATGAGCTGCTCTTCTTCTTCAGTTGTAAGATTTGTAGCTTCATTGTTTCCAAATGGATAGCTGACCCATCCATATTCATTACTTCCAACTGTTGGGAAGTAATGCTGCAATGCTGACTGCAGGTGTGTCAAAGTGTACAGAATTTCGGGGGTGATTTCTTTATTTGAAGCACATTCATTGTAAGTAGGAAAGCAGTCGAAGACTCCTTTCGAGATCTTACTTTGCCACAACGACAATTTTTCACCAAATGACTTCAGTTTTGAGGATGCAGTGATGATGTTTTCCGATGGTCCTTGAAGACTTAAATTCAGTGAATTTAATTTGTCAAATAAATCAGAGAGAAATGTCACCTTAACCCACCAGATCTCGTCATGAATAAAAAATCCAAAGTCTTTTTTTTTCAGCCTCCAAGAATGAAATCAGCTCAGCCTTGAGTTGGACGACACGCTTTAACACTTTTCCCCTGGAGAGCCAACGAACGTTGGTGTGATACAGGAGGCATTTGTAGTCTGAATCCATTGCTTCACAGAGCTGAGAGAAAAGTCGGGATGCAAGCGGTCGAGATTTGATGAAGTTTACAACTGTAATCACTTGATCCAGAACAGACATCAAATCTTTCGGCAAAGATTTGAAGGCAAGAGCTTCTCTGTGGATCATGCAGTGAACAACTAATACATTTGGATTTTCTTGACGCACAAGAGTGACGAATCCCTTTCTATTTCCCTGCATGGAAGCACAGCCATCGGTGCAAACGCTGACACAGTTTTTCCACTGTAGTTTGAAGAGCAAAATGTTTTCGTTCACCACATTGAAAATATCTTCGCCTTTGGTCGTAGTTTGTAAGTCTTTGCAAAATAAGAATTCGTTGACACATTTTTCATCCTTTATGAACCGAATAAAAGCTAGCAGCTGGGCTTTGCCGCTAACGTCAGTGGATTCATCAACTGGAAGAGACCACAACAGAGACACTTCATCGTCAGGCGCGTCAAAGTGTTCGCAGATTTGATCTTGTAAATCTGACGATAAGTCTTCAATTCTGCGCGAGATAGTATCATTTGACAAAGGAACTTTCTTAACTTTTTCGGCGGCATCGGGTCCAAGGATAGTTTCAACAACTATTGCTAAAGCTGGTGCAATGACTGATTCAGCCTCTGTATGCGCTTTCTTGCGTTTTGCTAATAACTGAGCAACCTTATAACTTGCAATCAATCCCTTTTCTGGCAGCTTTAGGTAGTTCGTAAGTTTCTTAGCTTGTTTATTTTGTTGAGCCCTGATGTTTTCGAAGTATTCCTTCGGTTGCGCTTTTACAGCTGGATGTTTTGTTTCCAAGTGTCTCTTCAATTTGCTTGGAACAAGCGCCTCATTCGACAGAGCTGAATTGCAGATCAGACAGAATGGCAATGGAGCATCTTCAGGTCCCGAAGATATGAAACCATATCCGATGTAATCTTCTTTGTACCTTCGTTTGGTTCCTTGCTTTTTTTTTTTTAACGCTTTCGCAGTTTCATTCTTGCTAACGTATTTCTCCATGGATAACAATGAATAACGCTTATTGATAATTTGTTATTATTAGCATACACCTAAAAAATTGAAATGAAACACATTGCTTATTATTATCGTTACCAATTCAAAAACTGCTGTGCGTCTGCTAGGGCGGCCTACATTTTAGTCATTATAATAATATATGGATAGTGGAAAATTCCATAACCTGAATAGCTAACACCCCTTTCCGTCAAAATGTAGCGTTCCGATTTAGCAGGACAGAGAAAAGGGGAGAGTGCGGGCTACTATTACTGGTCGTTGCAAGTGGGGACGTCATCGCAACGTAGGATAAAAATTTAATAGTAGGCAGACCTGTGTAACGCTGCACGTGTAGCGTTCTGAAAACCTGTATAAATTTCAAATATTTGTAGAAACTCCCGCGGCACATCTGCAAATCTTCCACGGCACACTAGTGTGCTGCGGCACACAGTTTGAGAAACACTGGACTAGACTCACGTCATTAAAAATTAGAAACAAATTACACTGATGGGATTATTTAAGCAAACACTTTTGACAATTTCATAGATATGGCATAATATGCAACACTTGAAAATGTGTAAAAGAAAAAATATATGCTCATGAGAGAGTCACATCACAGACAGGTTGTACACCATGCAAGTAAACAAATTCATGCTTTCACTTCAAAATGCTGACAACACAAACATATCAATAACCCTCTCAATCCTTCACATATTTACAAAGGTTTATCAAAAAATCATGCCACAGAAAAAAAAAATCTATAAATAAAAAAACTGTAAAAACTTAATACCATGTAGCACCAAATAAAATAACACAAGGAAACCAAAGATGATCACAGGCAGGAGTGGGGAGTTAAATATTATTGCCTGAAACATTTTTGGGGACATTTTTGCAGCCCTTCCTATATACAGTGGTGTGAAAAACTATTTGCCCCCTTCCTGATTTCTTATTCTTTTAAATGTTTGTCACACAAAATGTTTCTGATCATCAAACACATTTAACCATTAGTCAAATATAACACAAGTAAATTCTCATTGGGATTAATAAAGTATCTATCTATCTATCTATCTATCTATCCATCTAAACACAAAATGCAGTTTGTAAATGGTGGTTTTTATTATTTAGGGAGAAAAAAAAATACAAACCTAACCTGTGTGAAAAAGTAATTGCTCCCTGAACCTAATAACTGGTTGGGCCACCCTTAGAAGCAATAACTGCAATCAAGCGTTTGCGATAACTTGCAATGAGTCTTTTACAGTGCTCTAGAGGAATTTTGGCCCACTCATCTTTGCAAAATTGTTGTAATTCAGCTTTATTTGAGGGTTTTCTAGCATGAACCGCCTTTTTAAGGTCATGCCATAGCATCTCAATTGGATTCAGGTCAGGACTTTGACTAGGCCACTCCAAAGTCTTCATTTTGTTTTTCTTCAGCCATTCAGAGGTGGATTTGCTGGTGTGTTTTGGGTCATTGTCCTGTTGCAGCACCCAAGATCGCTTCAGCTTGAGTTGACGAACAGATGGCCGGACATTCTCCTTCAGGATTTTTTGGTAGACAGTAGAATTCATGGTTCCATCTATCACAGCAAGCCTTCCAGGTCCTGAAGCAGCAAAACAACCCCAGACTATCACACTACCACCACCATATTTTACTGTTGGTATGATGTTCTTTTTCTGAAATCCTGTGTTCCTTTTACGCCAGATGTAACGGGACATTTGCCTTCCAAAAAGTTCAACTTTTGACTCATCAGTCCACAAGGTATTTTCCCAAAAGTCTTGGCAATCATTGAGATGTTTCTTAGCAAAATTGAGACGAGCCCTAATGTTCTTTTTGCTTAACAGTGGTTTGCGTCTTGGAAATCTGCCATGCAGGCTGTTTTTGCCCAGTCTCTTTCTTATGGTGGAGTCGTGAACACTGACCTTAATTGAGGCAAGTGAGGCCTGCAGTTCTTTAGACGTTGTCCTGGGGTCTTTTGTGACCTCTCGGATGAGTCGTCTCTGCGCTCTTGGGGTAATTTTGGTCGGCCGGCCACTCCTGGGAAGGTTCACCACTGTTCCATGTTTTTGCCATTTGTGGATAATGGCTCTCACTGTGGTTCGCTGGAGTCCCAAAGCTTTAGAAATGGCTTTATGACCTTTACCAGACTGATAGATCTCAATTACTTCTGTTCTCATTTGTTCCTGAATTTCTTTGGATCTTGGCATGATGTCTAGCTTTTGAGGTGCTTTTGGTCTACTTCTCTGTGTCAGGCAGCTCCTATTTAAGTGATTTCTTGATTGAAACAGGTGTGGCAGTAATCAGGCCTGGGGGGTGGCTACGGAAATTGAACTCAGGTGTGATACACCACAGTTAGGTTATTTTTTAACAAGGGGGCAATTACTTTTTCACACAGGGCCATGTAGGTTTGGATTTTTTTTCTCCCTAAATAATAAAAACCATCATTTAAAAACTGCATTTTGTGTTTACTTGTGTTATATTTGACTAATGGTTAAATGTGTTTGATGATCAGAAACATTTTGTGTGACAAACATGCAAAAGAATAAGAAATCAGGAAGGGGGCAAATAGTTTTTCACACCACTGTATGGTATAACCTAATTAGGCTTGAGGATTCACAATACATTTCTTCTTCTTTCGGCTGCTCCTGTTAGGGGTTGCCACAGCGGATCATCTTCTTCCATATCTTTCTGTCCTCTACAACTTTTTCTGTTACACCCATCACCTGCATGTCCTTTCTCTCCACATCCATAAACCTTTGCTTAAGCCTTCCTCTTTTCCTCTTCCCTGGCAGCTCTATCCTTAGCATCCTTCTACCAATATACCCAGCATCACTCCTCTGCACATGTCCAAACCAACACAATCTCGCCTCTCTGACTTTGTCTCCCAACTGTCCAACTTGAGCTGACCCTCTTATGTACTCATTTCTAATCCTATCCATCCTCATCACACCCAGTGCAAATCTTAGCATCTTTAACTCTGCAACCTTCAGTTCTGTCTCCTGCTTTTTGGTCAGTGCCACCGTCTCCAACCCATATAACATAGCTGGTCTCACTACTGTCCTGTAGACCTTCTCTTTCACTCTTGCTGATACTCGTCTGTCACTAAATTACTCCTGACACACTTCTCCACCCATTCCACCCTGCCTGCATTCTCTTTTTCACCTCTCTTCCACAATCCCCATTACTCTGTACTATTGATCCCAAGTATTTAAACTCATCCACCTTCGCCAACTCTATTCCCTGCATCCTAACCATTCTACTGACCTCCCTCTCATTTACACACATGTATTCTGTCTTGTTCCTACTGACCTTCATTCCTCTCCTCTCTAGAGCATATCTCCACCTCTCCAGGGTCTCCTCAACCTGTTCCCCACTATCGCTACAGATCACAATGTCATCAGCAAACATCAGTCCACGGGGACTCCTGTCTAATCTTGTCTGTCAACCTGTCCATCATCATTGCAAATAAGAAAGGGCTCAGACCTGATCCTTGATGTAATCCCAACTCCACGTTGAATGCATCCGTCACTCCTACCGCAGACCTCACCACTGTCACACTTCCCTCGTACATATCCTGTACAATTCTTACGTACTTCTCTGCCACTCCCGACTTCCTCATACAATACCACAGCTCCTCTCGAGGCACCCGGTCATATGCTTTCTCCAGGTCTACAAAGACGCAATGCAACTCCTTCTGGCCTTCTCTGAACTTCTCTATCAACATCCTCAAGAGCAAACATTACATCTGTGGTGCTCTTTCTTGGCATGAAACCATACTGCTGCTCACTAATCATCACCTCACTTCTTAACCTAGCTTCCACTACTCTTTCCCATGACTTTATGCTGTGGCTCATCAATTTTATTCCCCTGTAGTTACTGCAGTCCTGCACATCCCCCTTATTCTTAAATATTGGCACCAGTGCACTCCTTCTCCACTCCTCAGGCATCCTCTCACTTTCCAAGATTCCATTAAACAATCTGGTTAAAAACTCCACTGCCATCTCTCCTAAACACCTCCATGCTTCCACAGGTATCATTTGGACCAACGGCCTTTCCATTTTTCATCCTCTTTGTAGCTGTCCTTACTTCCTCCTTGCTAATCTGTTGCACTTCCTGATTTACTATCTCCACATTTTCCAACCTCTTCTCTCTCTCGTACTCTTCATTCATAAGCCTCTCAAAGTACTCTTTCCATTTGCTCAACACACTCTCCTCGCTTGTGAGTACATTTCCATCTTTATCCTTTATCACCCTAACCTGCTGCACATCATTCCCAGCTCGGTCCCTCTGTCTAGCCAGTCGGTTCAGGTCCTTTTGTCCCTCCTTAGTATCCAACCTCTCATACAACTCATCATACGCCTTTTCTTAGCCTTCGCCACCTCTCTCTTCACCTTGCGCCTTATCTCCTTGTACTCTTGTCTACTTTCTGCATCTCTCTGACTATCCCACTTCTTCTTTGCCATCATCTTCCTCTGTATACTCTCCTGTATTTCCTCATTCCACCACCAGGTTTTCTTTTTCTCCTTCCAGATGTCATGCCAAGCACCCTTCTTGCTGTCACCCTTTCTACATCTGCTGTAGTTTCCCAGTTGTCTGGTAACTCTTCACTGTCACCCAGTTCCTGTCTCACCTCCTCCCTAAACTCAACCTTGCAGTCTTCCTTTTTCAACTTGAGCCATTTGATCCTTGGCTCTGCCCTCACTCTCTTCTTTTTCTTGATCTCCAATGTCATCCTACAGACCACCATCCTATGCTGTTTAACTACACTTTCCCCTGTCACCACTTTGCAGTCTTCAATCTCCTTCAGATCAACTCTTCTGCATAGGATGTAATCTACCTGTGTGCATCTTCCTCCACTCTTGTACGTAACCCTATGTTCCTTGCTCTTCTTAAAATATGTATTCACCACAGCCATGTCCATCCTTTAGGCAAAATCCACTATCCTCTGACCTTCTTCATTCCTCTCCTTGACACCATACCTACCCATCACCTTCTTGTTTCCACTGTTCCCTTCACCAATATGCCCATTGAAATCCGCTCCAATCACCACTTTCTGTCCCTGTTCATCACTTCATCCAACTCACTCCAAAATTCTTCTCTCTCACAAATTGTACACCCAACTTGCGGTACATATGCACTAACAACATTCATCATCACACCTCCAATTTCCAGCTTCATAATCATTACTCTGCCTGACACGCTTTTCACCTCCAAAACACTCTTGACATACTGTTCCTTCAGAATAACTCCTACCCCATTTCTCCTCCCATCCACACCATGATAGAACAATTTGAATCCACCTCCGATCCACCCGGCCTTACTCCCCTTCCATTTAGTCTCTTTCACACACAATATATCAACCTTCCTTCTCTCCATCATATCTGCTAACTCTCTCCCCTTACCAGTCATACTACCAACATTCAAAGTTCCTACCCGCAATAAACCTGCCAGAGGATGAACAAGACTGTGCTTAATCTATATAGATGTGTAAACGACCAACTGCATATTTATGTTTCATTTATTCTGGCAGGATTCTAAATTGTCCCTGTGTGAGTGAAAGTGTCGATATATGTGGAAGTTGGCAATATAATAGACTAGTACCCTGCCCACCCTAGCATTGTACCTGATAATACCGGGATAAACACCTCCTCAAAAAGGAACATACATACTGGATGCTAATGTTTTTTAGATTATGACATTATACATGCACATATTATATATATTATTATTATATTATTATATTATATATATATATATATATATATACACACACACAGTACTTTGCAAAAGTTTTAGGCAGGTGTGAAAAAATGCTGTAAACAAAGAATGCTTTCAATCAACAAAATGCAGTGAATGAACAAAAGAGAAATCTAAATCAAATCAATATTTGGTGTGACCACCCTTTGCCTTCAAAACAGCATCAATTCTTCTAGGTACACTTGCCCACAGTTTTTGAAGGAACTCGACTGGTAGGTTGTTCCAAACATCTTGGAGAACTAACCACAGATCTTCTGTGGATGTACGCTTCCTCACATCCTTCTGTCTCTTCATGCGATTCCAGACACACTCAATGTTGAGATTAGGGCTCTGTGGGTGCCATACCTTCACTTCCAGGACTTCATGTTCTTCTTTACGCTGAAGATAGTTCTTAATGACTTTGGCTGTATGTTTGGGGTCGTTGTCCTGCTGCAGAATAAATTTGGGGCCAATCATACGCCTCCCTGATGGTATTGCATGATGGATATGTATCTGCCTGTATTTCTCAGCATTGAGAACACCATTAATCCTGACCAAACCTCCAACTCCATTTGCAGAAATGCAGCCCCAAACGTTCAAGGAACCTCCACCATGCTTCACTGTTGCCTGCAGACACTCATTACTGTACCGCTCTCCAGCCATTCGACAAACAAACTGCCTTCTGCTACAGCCAAATATTTCAAATTTTGACTCATCAGTCCAGAGCACCTGCTGCCATTTTTCTGCACTCCAGTTCCTATGTTTTCGTACATACTTGAGTCGCTTGGCTGCAACTCTTCCATGAAGACCACTTCTGGCTAGACTTCTCCGGACAGTAGATGGGTATACCTGGGTCCCACTGGTTTCTGCCAGTTCTGAGCTGATGGCACTGCTGGACATCTTCCGATTTCGAAGGGTAATAAGCTTGATGTGTCTTTCATCTGCTGCACTAAGTTTCCTTGGCTGACCACTACGTCTACGATCCTCAGCGTTGCCCGTTTCTTTGTGCTTCTTCAAAAGAGCTTGAACGGCACATCTTGAAACCCCAGTCTGCTTTGAAATCTTTGTCTGGGAGAGACCTTGCTGATGCAGTAGAACTACCTTGTGTCTTGTTGCTGTGCTCAATCTTGCCATGACATGAAACTGTCTTCCACAACCTCACCTTGGTAGCAGAGTTTGGCTGTTCCTCACCCAGTTTTAAGCCTCCTACACAGCGGTTTCTGTTTCAGTTAATGACTGTGTTTCAGCCTACGTGTGACATTGATGATCATTAGCACCTGTTTGGTATAATTGGTTGATCAGACACCTGACTATAATCCTACAAAATCCCTGACTTTGTACAAGTGTACCTATAAGAATTGATGCTGCTTTGAAGGCAAAAGGTAGCAACACCACATATTGATTTGATTTAGATTTTTCTTTTGTTTGCTCACTTTGCATTTTGTAAATTGATAACAATAAACAATCATTATTTATATTTCTGAAAGCATTCTTTGTTTACGGCATTTTTTCACACCTGCCTAAAACTTTTGCACAGTACTGTATATATATAATTTTTTGACAAGCTGGGATTTGAAACTCAAGACTCTGGAGATATAATTATTGTGCCCCAGCACATAGTATAGGCCCAACCATCATAACCAGGGCAGGGCGGTAGCGAAGTGGTAGCATTGCTACCTCACAATAAGGAGACTGGGGTTCAAGTCCAATGTGCCCTCTACATGGAGTCTGCATGTTCTCAACCTTTGCTTGGTTTTCCTCTGGGTGCTTTGGCCTACTTCCACTGTCCAAAGACATTCAGGTTAGGTGAATGAGCACTGCTAGTGAGTCTGTGCGTGAGTATATTATATGTGTCTGTTCAACCTGCAATGGACTTGTGCCCTGCCCAGGTGATGTTCCTGCCCTGTGCCCAATAACTGCTGGGATAGGCTTCCGTGGCCTTGTGACCCTGCCCTGGGGTAAGCGAGTTATAATGATGGATGGATGGATGAACGGTGGGTTAACTTCAGTAGGCATTCATAAAACAATCCTATGTGGTTGTGTTTTACATATTGTAACAAATGTCGATGTGGTCTTAGGTTTTAACCAAATTTGCAGCAAGCTACATGCAATACCCACATATGACTAACACTATTTGTCCTAAAATTAAAATACTATCATGAATTCAGCACCAGATCTTCCTTTTCACATCCATTTCCATATTACATACTTTCATATTGTAACTGACATGCTTTGTTCCTTGCTGCACAATAATGGTGAACTGTTTGTAAGGGCATAGGAGATTAAGAAGCAGTATAATACATGAGGTGCAAAATAAAAAAATAAATAAATAAAAACTATTTACATCATATTATCAGTAGTAGACCTTTCTGATAAGCAGGCATCCAGACTGACTATATACATTAGTTTCTTTGTAAAATTAACAGTTGCACTAACTTTGAAAACATTACATATTGTAGAATATAAAACTCACCATTTCAGTGAGCTAGCCTTCATTTTTTTCAATTATCAAATTAACAAATGTTAGAATGTTAGGGGATTGAAACCACAAAGGCAAGGGAAACACTGCATTTTAACCGATGCCAAAATTAAGATTTAGATGGGGGCATTTGTACTTTGATGCAATGGGTAGGTGACAACCCACAATCAAAAACAAAATAAATATCAAAAATCAAATGCTGAAGCACCTGCAAACATATTAAATTCTCAAGTAACAAACTCCTTTTTGAAGGTTACATAAACCATGGCACAAAGCATGGATTCAAATTAAACACATCACAAAATAAACCTTGCATAGTACTAAGCATGACAGATTCCTCACTGTATCAGTTACTGTGGTGCAGTTATTTTTGGAAATGCAAATAAACAGTACACCTTAAAACAAAATAATGAAAGAAATAAAGACAGAAAGACACAAAACACTAAAGTAAAAGCCACTCATTAGCCAGATGCTTTCAGACATACTAAAAGGGTGGGGGTTGGGGAAAAAAATGTCTGCCTGCACAAAGATTCTGCTCTGTGCTTGAAAATCTAAAACTGTTAGCATCAGCACTACTTCAGCACAGAGAAAGGCAGGACAGACTTTAAAATTACGAAGGCTGATAATTGGAAAAATGCATTCTTCTGTTGCAAAAATGAACTCTAAGTTTAGCACAAGGGAAGTCGGAGGTTTTCTTGGCAGCTGCTAAACAAAGGATTTTGGATATACAGGCCATACACAAGAGCAAGTCCCATGATTCTCTGTCTACATTGCAAGCACAAAAATGGATCCCGGCTCTTGACTGGCATAAGAGGTCATAAGCATGTGGTGGGGGGCAAAGGCAAATCTAAAACGAGAGAAAAAAAAAAGGAGCATTCTAAAGAGTAGCATATCAGCTAATATTTAAAACATGTTAATAATAAAAAAAGAAGGAAGTTAAAAAAATTCAAACACAATAGAGAAAACAACTGGTGCTGTTCTATGAAAAAATGAATAAGCATTTGTTGCCTGACAATAAATTTTGACAAAACCCTGGCACGTTTATATAAAGCATATATTAATTTATTATAAAGTTGAAAATTTAAGAAGAGATTAGGAGGCATTCAGTCAATGAGCGAAACAAATGACATTGTTTTGGAATTTTTAAAGCTAGCAATTTAAACAAACTGTTGCTTTTTGGCCTTGGAACAAATGCTTTTATATAAGAAAGTTTCCTTTAAAATGACAGATTCTGTCTGTTAATGCTCGATACATGGGAATAGCAAATGTATCCGAAAAAAGGCAGCCATGCGCCAAAGTAGGTTCAAACTAAAGGCTTTGAAAAGAAATATTACTGTTTAAACACTGACCATAATATACTCCCTACATATAGATATGGAAACTGATCCCTCTATAAATAATTGTAGGATTAAAAGCCACCAGTGTCACTTAAGTAAAATCTGCCTAGAGTGCGGTGGAGTCCAGCTGCAGGCAAACTGCAAAAAGAAATAAAAAATCCTTTTCTGAATATGTTTAACTAACAAGTTAAAAAAACAGCTAGGTCAAGCAGCTAGTCTGCATGCAATGTAAATGTTATCTGTCCCTTAGTTTTCATGACTTAACATGGCACTTAGACAAATGAACGATTGACAGTGTTTTTATGGAAGGCTGCCCAACCCTTTTGTTGTGAACAGAAGAAAGGTGCTTTCCGTGTGGCACTCAGGTGCTTTTCAAGCTTGAATTCCCATTTGATCATATGCATTGCCCAAATTATTGGCAAATGTGTTACATCTTAAGTGGCCAGGATGATGCATGCCCAAGATTTAGGTATGTTAAACAAATCCCAGAAAAGGCTTCCCATTTTAGTAAGTGTATGCATGTGTGTGAATCTCAAAAGGTTTCATTTGTTTTTGCTACCAACATTTTGGACACATTGGCTCTGTCACTTTACTTACACCAGTTTTTTAAGTGTAAAATGTCTTGAATATCTAAGTAAAGAAGGCGTGAGTGGGGAGTGCAAAAGGTTAACATGCATGTAACTAAAATCTCAACCTGCCTTGAAAATGAAAACAGGCAGAAGGACAGACGGCCAAGCTAATGTTAAACCTCCACTGAAAGAATCCAAAACGATCATGCGGCAGAACCGTCCAAAATGTTGTTAAGTCCACGGCTTGGTCCAAATTGGAAAAGCGCGGAGTTGTGATTTATGTTCAGGTAAGATCGCTGAAGTTTACCACCCAGCCCCAACACGAAAAAACAAAAGCAGCCAGGGCCCTTCTGCTGCTCTCGCAATCTTATTAGCGAAGATTCATTCTGTTGGTCTTTTTTTGCACATAACATAAAATAAAAACCCTCTCGAAAATAAAATTGAAAAATCACTTTTTAGATAAAAATGCTTTAAACTTTCATTCTCAGGAGTACTGTTAAAACTGTTAGTACAGTCCTTCCCTTTTCACAAATCATTCTAATTAATAAATACTCTAGAGTTTAAAATGTTTACGCCGAGACTAAATATAAACTACCCGAAAAATATTCAGTCAGACTGTATTTTTTCTTAAAGGCCTAGTGAAGGTCCATTTTTCATGCTAGGTTCCTCCTCCCCGTCTTCGGACGCTTATAGGCCCGATTACGTTTTAGTGTGTCTTAAACTGCAAAGCTCATTAAATAATAATAATAGCAAAATGCACACAACTCTTACTTTTTGCAGCTTTCAATCAAAATACCGGTGAAGCAGCGGTCTCCGTGGTCAAGGGTCACCACCATCGTGTCCTTCACTATCCTCTCGATGATCACCGGAATACGGGAGCCGGCCTGCAGATCCCCCGTCGAAGCCTCCATATTTGCCAGGCTGCGGAGTCCGGGTTTGCGCTGCTCGATGCCGGCTGCGAGAGCCACGCTCGCCTCGGCCTCCAGTCCTTCTCCCTTCTTCTTAACACGGGAGGCTACACCAGGGCACGGAATGACGCCATCACCTCTACCAAGGCACTTACAGTACTACTGCCAGCTGTGACATCACAAAGAAAGACAACAGGAATCCTTAAACATCACTGACCCGAGTGGAACAAGAAAGGACTGGGAGTGTGGATTCGATGGAGCCTAAACGCTCCGCTCGCCGTGTCAAACCGGTTTGCCATTTAAGCGTTGAGAAGAGATTTTAGAAGCGTGAAGCATATACGGGAAAATCTGACATTCTGTACACAGGCAGACAAGTATATGTCTGTGTACAGACAATGTATGGAGTGGAAAGTTAACGTACAGCAAACACGCACACCTGTTAGGACTGGGGAAGCTTTTGATCTTTAATTTTTTTTGGAATTTTTTCATTGTATTGATTTATTAAACGAACTTTTTCATTTTTCAACATAATACGTTTTTCATGCTTATGTATTGCATTAGTAAAACATAAATTTTAAGCTCAATTGTTTAAACTAGCATAATTTTATTCGAATTATTTGCAAATATTTAGGAAACAGTTTTAAGTAAACCTTTCTTTTATATAAAGCAACATATTAGCAGGCATGTTTTGTGTTTAATTCATTTTCTCTGATGGAAATAAGTGCATTAAGCAACAATGCATAACATCTCGCAGGATATACCAATGCAAGTGAAAATAAGCAAGTACTTAATTATAGTGAAATGGGATTCCTATGGGGTATGGCTTGTTATTTTATTAAAATGTCTGGCCTTTATAATATTACTAATTTTCTTCAATTAATTTTTACACTTTTAAAAGTCTTCTCACAGTGCTGCCATTCTACAAAAAATATTTAATATTTTATCATCAATTCTCATGTCTTGGATGTAAGCCAGGATTTATGTCTAGACAGGATGCCATTTTGTATGTACGCACTTACACCAGGATTATTAACATGTCAAAACTGTCCTTATAGTAACATTTAATTAAAATGGACAGTTTTGTATACCAAAAAAAGTTTTTGGTACATTCATCAATTTTCTGATTCCAACGATATACGCTAGGAACCAAGGCGCACACAAATACATACACTCATCCCAGTCCATAACATCTCTTACTAGCCCTATGAAAATGTGAATTCACTTCTAATCTATCCATTGATGTTGTGAAGACAAATGTGTAAACCAGGAAACAGCTTTGGTGGTCGGAGATCAGAATGGGGCACATGCTCACATACTGTATTACACACTCAGGCCAGGCTATTTATTGTATGTTGTGGTGTCCAGTATGACATTATTTCAGCTAAATTTGTAATTGTTCCCCCTTCTTTAATTATTGTTATAATGTTCAGCATGTCCAGTAATGGAGTTCTGTTGGGACATTATTTTTTTAATAATTGAATTTTAAGTGAGAACTGTCTAAGTTCAATCTGTTCATCCATGTAATGTACATTCATTCATCCATGGATTTATCTAATATATCCCCATATTCATGAATTGGTAAAAGTTTGTCATTTTCAAAGAATATTACTTTAAAAAAGGAACAAGAGTATTTTTTTCAAATCACGCTGAAATATTAAGAATAAAGAAAGACAAATACACATTTCTGCTTATGTCCTTGTCAGTTTTCTCCCACATCTCAAAAAAGTGCATATCAGTTCAACTGGTTAACGTTACTTCGGCCTGGCATGAGTGGCTGTCAAAAAATGCAATGAATGTGGTATGTGATGGATTGTCACCTCATCTAGTGTTATTAAAATATCTTTACTGTAAATATTTTGATTTTTGAGCATTACAGATTATATAGTATCACAATTTTAGCAGAAAAAATATGGTTCTGGCAACAGCGTTTACATAATATGCAATTTCATACAGCAGTAATTACCAGTGCTTTTCACTTTGGAGACCATGCACAATTGTGTAAGTTTAGGAGATGTAACAAATACTTACTTATGAAATTGTGAGGAAGGAATAAATACTCTATTGCACAATTGTGAGCAATTATATTAAAATTCTGTCCTTAACCTAAAGTGGCAAAACCCTGCTATACTCCAGCTGTTTTGTTACAGTGGTAAGCCCTGGCATCTCTCAAGTGTCTCAGAGATTGTAGTAGCTACTGTTCAGGTCAGTTACCTCACTGTTTAAAGCACTAGAGGTTCACACATTGGAAAGTAAGGATAAAATGAATGAGAAAGGCAATTTGACAACCTTCTAATCTTTCAGATATTACAATAAATATATGTTTTTGAAGATATCCCACAATCCTCAGCACTACATGCATATTAGTGTTTGGCTTATATTTACATTATAAACATTATAAGAGTAAAATTATTTTTAAACATTTTCTTACTTAAATTAACCACATCTTTTCATAAATTGTGCATTTGACAAAAGACTTGTAGTTTTTTCATTTTTACATTTTACATAAATTTATAGGTTTAGAGGTGTTAATAACAAGGACTTACTTTTCAACAAAATAGATCATTAAAGCTTTATTTTTTCTAAAACATTAAATTAGCAAAATGTCAAAGAAAGTCATAATTGAAAAACAGCTATTGACATAGACTTTGTGTTTCACTAACAAGATAACATCTTTGAAACTGTAATATTTTTCACAATGTTGTGTGATTAGAAAATGTATAAAACAGTTGTGTTACCACATATTAAGGCTGTACAGAAATATGCAGCATTTTGTAAAGCAAAAAGAAATAAATTATGCCAACCATTTGAAACTGCAGTAGTTAGTAATACATGTAACAGGTCATTTTTATCAAGCAGGTTAATTTTTCTTACTACAAAAAACAAGTGTTAAGAATGCAGATAAATCATACAGTTACCTATTACTGTATATTGCATTCTAAAAAGTCATATCACCTTAATCAAGCTTACCATTCCTGGACCCCTACATGCTATTTATTGTCCATGTTTTAAAAATCAGCCTGTATTTTAAAATACTAGATGAAGGTCAACCAACTGTTACTTCATTTCATTACAAAATATTCATACTGTGCAAAATGATACACATTGCATTTTAGAATAACAGCAACCAAGCTAAAACAATATCTTGCATAGCTACAGAAAAGAAGATGAAGTTATTGGATTTAATGCTGTAAAGCAAGAATTTTCAAATTTTCTGTAAAAGTTAAAAAAATAAGATGAAGAACTGGAAGGCTGAGCAAGTTGGTATTTAATGAAGCAGTTACAAGCCTTTAGTGTTTGCTGGCAGACAGGAGGAGACCAGAACAAAGAATGGACCCCAAAGTGAAGAGCACTTCATTGAAGTTTATTAATGAGAACTACATATAAGTTAGGCAGGTATCCTTAGGTTTTGTTTTTCATACATTAACATCATTCTCTACTGTTAGTGCTCCAATATTATTAATTAATGAATACAGATGGATTGTTAAACTTAGGCTTTTTAAGCACACTTGATAAATACGAACGATTTTATAAAATACTGGCACTGGCTTAACAGATTTTATATTATATTAGGAAACAATCTATAGAGTTAAGCATATTTTATTGGGCTGCTTTTGCATTCTCTATCTCTCAGTGATATAAAGAAATACAACAAATCAGTCAAATGGCTAAAAATTGGGCCTAAACTAATAAATAATTTTTCATTTATGTAATTTAATACAGTTAAATAGACAAATCATTATTTAATATTAAAAGATCATGCCATGTCTAATATACAGTATATGTAAGCAACATACTTTACGTTAATCATATAAAATGCCTTAAAGGTGCAAAAATATTTAATGTGCAACTTTTTGTTAGGCATCATTTCCATTTTCTTGTCTTTCCACTATTTAAGTAGAAACTCAAAGAGCTCATGGCTTTAAAAGCTAATGTCAATCAAAAGGTCACTTGGACATTTAGTTACTGCATATGAACAGTAAACTGTTGCCAAATCTTGCGTAGTTGGCTGAGAAGTTCCTTTTGGCAAGAAGGCAGGAATACAGCACTGGTTAGGAAGGAACTCCTCCAGAATATATAGACTGTATGCATTTAGAACTATAAACACAAAAGGAACCGCACTAGTTTGCTTGAGTCAAAGAAGGGGGAATGTCTAAACCTCTTATTCATATGTAAAACAGGGGTACACCTGTGATGATGCTCTGATGTACTACTCAACGAGCAGGCTGATCTGGTCCTGTAAATGAAAACTAGTGATCACATGATCCCCACACAAAGAAGTAAAAACTGGCCATTAAACAGTCTTGTTAGGTAAAAATCAGTTGCTGAAATGGATGTGAAGGTTCACTGTCAGAAGTTGTGTCCACAGTTTAATTAGAAGGAGAAGCACTGTAGATATAATGGAGGTGGAACATTTTGGACTGTTCTACCAGATCATATATATAAGTTACACAAAAAAAGAGGAAAAATTCTGATTAGTAGTAATGTGGCCTGTATGTCAAAGTGTGCTTTATTTAATTGTGTTTCCTGTTTATATTCTTCTAGCCCTTTATTTGTTATGGATCACAAACGGCTATCTTTGTTTTCTCTGAATAGAATAAAAAAAAAAAATCCAGAAATGATACCATCTCTCTAGACCTGCATCACAACTGCTGAACATCTATCGATGCTTTATATTTTTAGGATATAGAAAATACTATGTGTTCATTCTTTAATGGAATGGTATTACATTGCTGTTTAACTGTGAAGGCGTAAATATGCTTCAGAAGAATAGAATAACATATAATTTTGTAAAAACTAGTGGAACAGTTACTATCTTTGTACATTTTTTTTTCCAAAATATTTCACACCAAATACATTATAAAAAATATTTATTTTGAGAATAATGATATAGGTTCTTTGGGCTTACTTCTAGTGCATATAGTAAGTATAATTATATAAAGTACAGCTCAGCTTGCTTTGTTCCTGTGTAACTGCCAAATACCATATGAAATGTTTTTACTCATATAAAAAGACACCCAGGTATTATTTTATTTTGCACTAAACCATGTCATATGAGCTTTAGCCATTATTTCATTCAATTATTTACAAATATATTTCAGTGAAACCATGTCTGCTAATGCTTTATTTTTTAGTCATTTTTATACAATCCTCACAATAATCCACAAGCTAAATAAAGCAGTAACATAATTTTTTAAATAAACTGACATTAATAAAATATGAATTTTTCTTATTCCATATGCAATAAGTAGTTTTTAGTAACAAGAATGATAAAGGCAGTTGAAAAATTCACACATTATTTTCTTAACATATTTTCAAACAAAATATCATGTTGTCAGTAAGATGCATTTCTTGGTAAATGTTCTCCAGTAAAAGTGGTAAAAAGATATTCAAGTGGAATGTCACTCTCCATTTTTCTCTGAAGAAGGTCTGATTTAAGTCTCTCAGCCTGGAGATAAGAAACAGAAGAAACAAAATGCGAGTTGAACATTGTATGTACATTGTTTGTTATATTACATTGAAATATCCATTCATCGGATTTTTTCTGATTGCCTTTTTCCATTAAAGGATCACAGGGATGTATATTTTACTTGGGCAACATCAGATACATGACAGAAGTTAACTCTGATTCCTGGGCTCAGTTGCAGTCAACCCACTCATATTAGCTGAATTTAGGGTCACCAGTTTAGCTATCTAGTGTGCCTTTGTATTGTGGAAGGAAACCACCATACCCAGTCCCCAGGGATAAAAAAACAAACAAACAAACAAACAAACTGTGGTAAGTGACCAGCAAGGAATCAAATCCATGTCCCTGGAGCTATGTGGCACAGCTAACTACTTTGAATTTATGCCACAATTCTGTGAAATAAAGATTGAATAAATTTTGTTAATTTATTCAAAGAGGTGCTCCAATTTTTAATTCCAAAGGAATTTTAAAACAGAAGTGAGATAAATGAAATTACAAAATAAAACACTAACCTTGGCCTACAGCATTTTTCTTTACTATGTACAATTATATCTTCATTCTATTGCATAAAATGTACTGAGAATTACAGTCCACCCTTTTACTGCGGTCTGGGACTTGCCTCCAATGCAATAAGCCTTAAACAAGAAGGTTGTGCTGTCTATAAAGTCTCTGCAGTTATTTATCCACATGTAATAGAATTTGTGAAGTACAGCCCTCTTGCATTCAGTACATAAATTCAAGGTATATTTGGCAAATGGGACTTATTTTGTGCCCAACATCTTCTACATTTTAGCTGCAATCCCTTAATAATGCTTTTCCTGTGTTTGATTTTATGCAGAGAATATTATAGTAACAAATTTACAGATGTGCACTTTTTCAAGTTAACAATGCTTTGTTAAATTGTTCATATATTTTCAAACTGCAGTTAAACTAATTTGAATATCAGTAAAATGTCCTTTTAGCTCTCATACATTTGTCTTTGTGTAGACATTATACAAGTCCTTAAATTCGAGCTTACTTAAATCATTTTTGCATATCCCGTAAAGTCATAGGTCACTCTGAGTCATGGCCATGTTAGTAAGACGATTCATGTTTAATCAGTTTCCTCTTGCTAACCTCCTGGGAGCAGTTAACAGAACTCTCCGAGTGCTAATTTGAAAATAATACCTGAGTACTCCACATGCACAATGCAAAATAAATTATGGTATCACCAGAGTTTGTCTTTTGAGACTGTTGAATTAATTATTACATTGAAAAATGTGGTCCTTAAAACAACAATAATAAAGGTATTTAATTAATAAATTTACAGCTTCCATTTCTTTTCTTATAGCAGCAATTTCCTCCTGAGATGTTCCTTTTGGTTTCCTTCTTCTTTCCTGCAACATCTGGATATGAGACCTAATTCGATTCTCTAACTCTTTATCTCGAGCAACCCTGTGGAGAAAAAAATAAAATTTATTTTAACATTGATGATTTTTAAGCTATGCAATTTATAGACTACATTTATTAATGGAACGGTAGTCATCTATTTTCAGAACCTACATAGTCCTACAGATTTGCAAGGAGCCAACCAGCCTCAGGGATAGGACAGGAACCAGTCCTGGAAGGTGTGCCAGTCCATTGCCGGGCAGGCCCAGAGACACACCCACAGTGAGTCATTTTAGCATCAACAATTAATCTAATGTACACATGTCTGGATGATGGAGTAAAGCACAGAATGAACGCATAAACCACGAATACACCACATAGGTAATGATTAGGCTGAAATCCAAACACCATTCAAATGAACCATATGGCAGTAAAACAAGAGTTTGCTGTTGCTCATCCATCCATCTATTATCCAATCCGCTATATCCTAACTACAGGGTCACGGGGGTCTGCTGGAGCCAATCACAGCCAACACAGGGTGCAAGGCAGGAAACAAACCCTGGGCAGGGCGCCAGCCCACTGCAGGGCATGCCCCCCCCCCCACACACACACACAGACCCACACACCAAGCACACACTAGGGACAATTTAGAATCGCAAATGCACCTAACCTGCATGTCTTTGGACCGTGGGAGGAAACCGGAGCGCCCAGAGGAAACATTACGCAGACACGGGGAGAACATGCAAACTCCACGCAGGGAGGACCCGGGAAGCGAACCCAATCTCCTAACTGCGAGGCAGCAGCGCTACCCACTGCACCACCGTGCCGCCGCTATTGCTCATAGTTTTTTTAAATATATGTATATTTCTTAATGTTTTTAAAAAGATTCCATCATTTCCTTTACTTGAGTCTTCATTCATTTTAATTTAGGGAAGTGATGAACTGTCAAGAATTTTCATTGTCTTTCTATAGTACTGTACCATTAATTACAAAATTATATTTTTATTATTATGTGGTGTAATTAAATGTATGGATTTAGCCCAGAAGCTTAAAATGCATTAAACCATAATTTATTATTTTGGAATACTCCATACATCTTTGTACAATCAATTAAGAAGTATAATGTGAAGTATAGCTGAAAAATTATAATGTTATTGTTTATCTTAGCAGGATTATCACCATGGATAAAAATTAAATGTTTTATCATAAACACTAGCAATGCATTTTTAAGTGAACCTCTTCGTAATTTAATTATATAATTATATAACATACGCTATAAAAAATGAAGTTCCAATTGGTTGCAACTATTCCATTTTAAATGATACTATACTTAAATATTTTATAGATTTAATGATACCTTGGAAAACCATACTAAATGTTAATACACCTAACTTCATTAATATGTAAAACAATTATAATTAAGTTTTTTATCATTCATTCATTCTTTTTTTTTTTTTTAAACAATTTGCCTCTTTGCTTCCTTAAAAACCTGTTCTGCTCCGAATTATACCCCACAAATGTCCACAAATTACCAGATGTTTGTTGTATATTTGTTGTTTTTAATAAAAATGGATTCAGGCAGGCGCATGGTGGCGCAGTGGGTAGCGCCTGGGAGACCTGGGTTCGCTTCCTGGGTCCTCCCTGCGTGGAGTTTGCATGTTCTCCCCGTGTCTGCGTGGGTTTCCTCCGGGCGCTCCGGTTTCCTCCCACAGTCCAAAGACATGCAGGTTAGGTGGATTGGCGATTCTAAATTGGCCCTAGTGTGTGCTTGGTGTGTGGGTGTGTTTGTGTGTGTCCTGCGGTGGGTTGGCACCCTGCCCGGGATTGGTTCCTGCCTTGTGCCCTGTGTTGGCTGGGATTAGCTCCAGCAGACCCCCGTGACCCTGTGTTCAGATTCAGCGAGTTGGATAATGGATGGATGGATTCAGGCAGTTCTCAAGGACTTACTTCAATTAACTTCAGTTCACATGTACAGCACTTTGCTATTTACACCTATCTCCTCATTTCTTCAGCACTAAATATCAAATAACACTTAACAGCATGATTGCAGCTGTACACAAAACTTACTGCATATATTTCATACATTCAGTTTGGCTTTTTATGGCTCACATTTGTAATTGTTATGTTTTAAAAACCAAAGCTTTGAATCTTTATAATACATTGAAACAGCAGTTGTGCTGAGGATATAAATGGGTGTCAGTTTCCTTAAAGCCTAATGCTCTTCCATTAATTTTAAAGATAGATGCAACTTTCACAATGTAAGACAGACCTGTAATCACAGATGAATTGATGAATTGTGGTTCATTAATTTTATAAAAGCTGAGTCAAAGGAATGTGATATATTGTCTTCTGATATACTGCATAAATGTGTACCAGCTACAAACAATATACTATATTAAGGCATAATTTAATTAATTAGTATAACCATAATACATTTAAACATATTTACAGTGTTTCCGGAGGAGCCCTGAGATGGGAGCACAGGGAGAACTATAAGGAGAATAATGAAGAACTCTGCATTCCTAAAAGCTGTTATTTCTTTAAGGAGGGGATGAAAATATGACCAAAGATAGTTCCATGCAAAAAAGGTCTCTGGAAGAGGACTAGAGGATACCTTGCAATGAAAGATCTCCAGATAGACTAAGGAAAACCCTGGTCATTATATTTAAGATACAGATAAAAGGGAGACCTGAGCTGACAGATGGCAGTTCATTTCTAGCCTCGAGGCAGAAGTAAATGCTGCCTTCGCCAGGGACAGATCTGACATAAGTAATGACAGAAAGCCGTACTCTACATCAATATGGCATCAGAATAGGAGAGGACAGAGACATTTCATTTTGGAAACTGTATGAACTGTTGCATTCCTATACAGCTGGAAGGAAAAATTACTCAAACCTACTAGTCTACAGTACATTGCAGTATATTGGATAAATGCTTATTTGTGAGAAGAATGAATAAATATATTGCAAAGGTGGTGTCTCAGCTTCTTGGGGTCCTCCCCCTTGATCTGATTACCTAAATGAAGAGACTATACTTATAATTTCATTAACAAAGATTAGGCCATGCAAAAATCCACCAGTCTATCTGTGTAATTTTCAAATTCACCTAATTCACTTCAGGTTTGGAAGAGCCAGAACATATTCCAGAAGCATTGTGTGCACTGAAGGAACTAATAATGAATTAGGCACCTGGGCACTCTTTCTAACTGGACCCTGTTTAACCCAGTATGAGGTGGTGCCAGATTTGTATGAGGCTGCCATAGGCAAGGGTACAAGGATTGCACAGAGCACTGTAAGTTCTGATGTGCAGCCTCCATTTTCCAGTGTGGAAACACAGGCATGCCCTGGAAGGATCTTACACAGAGTCACTAGAATGAGAGAGAGAAAAAAGTATCCTGTAGAGAAGCATGCAATGGTCCCTCAGAAAGCTAAATGACAGGCAACCCAGAAATTCCGAGTCCAATCCTTTATATAGCCTTATGAACCACTCGCTGTAAACACTTTTTTTTTTTTTTTTATGAGTTTTAAGCACAGCACAGGGAAAAGAAAAAGGAACACTTGAAAAATCCGTAATTTAATAAACCACCAAGAAAAGTAACATTGCAACAAATCACGCTACGAACCACTTGCTGTAAACACTTTTTTTAATGAGTTCTAAGCACAGGGGGAAAAAAAGGAACATTTGAACAAATCCGAACTTTATTTAAAAACCAACCATAAACAACCAAGACAGTAACATTGCAGGAGTTCACGCTAATAGCCTTATGACCCGATCGCTGAAAACACTTTTTTTAATGAGCTTTAAGCACAAGGAAAAAACATGAACATTTGAAAAATCCGTAATTTAATAAACAACCAAGAAAAATCCTTAATTTATACAAAAACTAACCATAAACAACCAAGTAAACTAACCTTGCATGAGTCGAATTCTGGCATGAAGGAAGTGAGGAGGAAGAACTAGCCACTCATAGGATAGTTTTGCAGCAAATCACCATGAATCTTCCTGGCTTTCTCGCATAACATCGCCTCGCTTACGCTATCCCCTGCAAGTTGCTTCTCGTTCAGCCCCACTAGCAACAGTTTTTCTACCTCTTCCAGCACTTGAGGCCTCTGCTTGGTTAACACTGTAACTCCTTTTGTAACATCAGCTGCTTTAATGGCCTCTTTCTGCTTTAGAATAGTCGAAATCGTAGATTTTGACTTATTGTACTCGGCGGCAAGATCAGTAACACGTACGCCACGCTCATACTTTTCAATAATTTCTTTCTTTAATTCGATTTCAGTTTTCTTTGAACTTTTCTTCTCACCACTCTTCACTTGCTTAGAAGCCATGGTTATCTGCAAAATTAATGCAAAAGCACACGAAATACTGTAGAGCACAAAGAGTTCACAGTGAAAGCATGCACGTCTGACCAAGAACAATGCACAGGGAGAGACTGAACACGTGAGGAACATATCGGCGCGTACGAACCGGAAGGGAAATGAAATAGAGCACAAAGAGTTCACAGCGAAAGCACGCATGCATGTGCAAGCACGCACGTCTGACCGAGAACAATGCAACACGTGTGGAAATCATCGGTGCGTACAAACTGGAAGGGAAACTGGCTTGTTCATCAACCGAGTGTGTGGTCGTGAACAGATGCAAAAGTTTGGCAAACTTTTTGGTCGTAACAAGATTTGTACGTGTTCAGAGACGTTCATGAACCGAGGTTCCACTGTATGTATATATATATATATATATATATATATATTATAGTCACAGGTGGCTGGGGGGGGGCGACCCAGCCAGGATGCCACGGTGCACTGGAAGAGGGCTTACACCCGCCTCAGACCACATGGGGGCGACCACCCTGGTTGCTATGGGGACCACAGGTGCAGAGCTTTGAAGCTGAACCCTGTAGGGACCCATTGTCACTGCCAGGGGGCGCCCCGATGCCTTGGGAGCCCTGGACCTCAGCACTTCCGCCACACCCGGAAGTGCTGGGGGAAGAGAAGCAGGGACACCCGGCACTTCCGCCACACTGGGGAGTGCCAGTGGAAGATTGCCGGGAAGCACCTGGAGCACATCTGGGTGCATATAAAAGGGGCCGCCTCCCTTCATAAGAGAGACTAGAGTCGGGTGGAAGAAGGACGAGGGCTCTGGAGGAGGCAAGGAGGCAGCTTGAAGAGAAGGCATTGTGTGTGTTGGCCAAGACTTTGGGGACTGTGGCACTTTTGTAAATAATGGAGCACTTTAATAAACATGTGTGGGGTTATTCAAACGTGTCTGCCTGTCTGTGATTGGATCATGTTCCACAATATATATATATATATATATATATATATATATATATATATATATACACATACATACATACACTGTATATTATATATACATCCATCCAACCATCCAGTATCCACTGCTTATCCGAGGTCGGGTCACGGGGGCAGCAGCCTAAGCAGGGAAGCCCAGATCTCCCTCCCCCTAGCCACCTCCTCCAGCTCCTCTGGGAGGACCCTGAGATGTTCTAAGGCCAGCCGGGAGATATAATCCCTCTAGCATGTCCTGGGTCTGCCCCGTGGCCTTCTCCCAGTGGGGCATGCCCAGAACACCCCCCAGGGAGGCATCCAGGGGGCATCCTAACCAGATGCCCGAACCACCTCAACTGACTCCTCTCAATGTGGAAGAGCAGCGACTCTACTCCGAGCCTCCCCCGCATAACCGAATTCCTCACCCTATCTCTAAGGGAAAGTCCAGCCACCCTGCGGAGAAAACTCATTTCGGCCAGTTGTATCCGTGATCTTGATCTTTCAGTCACTATCCAAAGCTCGTGGCCATAGGCGAGGGTAGGAACGTAGATCGACTGGTAAATCGACACGATGATCTTCATCACGACGGACCGTTGCAGAGCCCGCATTACTGCGGATGCCGCACCGATCCATCTGTCAACCTCCCGCTCCATTCTTACCTCACTCGTGAACAAGACCCTGAGATACTTGAACTCCTCCACTTGAGGCAGTAATGTGTTCCCAACCCGGAGACAGCATTCCACCCTTTTCCGGCTGAGAACCATGGCCTCTGACTACATACACTGTATATATATATATATATATATATATATATATATATATATATATATCACGGCATTCGTAGTCTGAATCACAATCTGATTGTATGGGTGGTTACCTACCAGGTAACGCTTGTGGTTGGTCAGCAAGTCGGCTAACATCCGCCACGATGCCCTCAGTTGTGAGAAGCAGATCATAGAATGGTTGAAATAGTTTACTGTCAAATAATGCAAAGAGTACACGACACATGTTTCGCCCTAATTCTGGGCTCATCAGGTGTACACACTCTACTGCACTCCCTCTTGGGAATCGAACCTCGGACGTCAGCGCTAGAGGCGAAGCCCCTAACGTTGCGCCACGGTGTGTGGTTCGTTTATTTGACAGCATGTAGATCGGGGTAATTACATTCACGGCATTCGTAGTCTGAATCACAATCTGATTGTATAGGTGGTTACCTACCAGGTAACGCTTGTGGTTGGTCAGCAAGTCGGCTAACATCCGCCACGATGCCCTCAGTTGTGAGAAGCAGATCATAGAATGGTTGAAATAGTTTACTGTCAAATAATGCAAAGAGTACGCGACACGTGTTTCACCCTTATTCTAATATATATATATATATATATATATATATAGATATAGACAGATAGATAGATAAATATGTCCCCAAGGAGAAATTTGGCTTTTTACAGAAATACACATGCTATGGTCTGAACACACACTAGAATGACTTAAAAAAATAAAAAAAAGGAAACTGAAAAGAAAGAAATTTTCAGACTTGGCAATTAATAGTCACAATGAGGCATTATGCAAGCGTATTGCTGTTTGGTATAAAGGAGCCCCAATAGGGTGTCCTGACACACTTCTGCTGAATAATTAATTCACTAGCTGAAAGTACTCAGAGTTAGTGTGTCAGAGAGACAATGTGTGGTATTGTTCATATTGGCATTCAGTTTTGTTTTGATTTTCTCCTTTGCTACTACCTCAAGGGGGTTGAGAGTGTGTCCTGTAATGGAGTCTGCCCTTTTAATTAGCTTGTTGATTCTGTGGGGCTCTTCTGAAGTGATGTTACCAGTACAGCATACCATGGTATAGCAAATTGCACTTGCCATCACAGAGTTATAGATGATTTGAAGGATGTCACTACCCACATTAAAGGAAGCAATTTCCTAAGAAATAAGAATCTGCTTTGCCCTTTCTGATATATTTCCTCTGTGTGATGAGATCAGTTCAGACTGTCATGGATATGGACTCCCAAGTACTTGTAGCCATACACCACTTCTACACAGGGCATAGGGGGTTTCTGCTGTGGCAAAAGTCAATGATGGACTGAATAAGCTACAGAGGATACCAGAAATTTGGTCAGCACAGGCGTTAAGAATTCAAGGACTGTCTGCATCTGGACCCATTGCAACCTTCCTCAGTTGTCTCTTCACTTGCTCATCAGTTACGGAAAGCCCATACTGATGGTCAGAGATGAACTCATCACTAGCCCTTCCAGATAAAGTGGTAGGAGTCATTTGATGTACTACGGATGATGTGGGGGTACAGGTCATTGAAAAAAGGTGGCAATGGGAGGGAAAATCTATTTAATAATTGGTTCAGGGCATAAACTTTGTTCACATCTGCTTCTAGCAGATAAGCCCGGGATTGCTCGAGTTTAGTAATTATGCCCAGTCCATTCCATGAAATGTTATGAAATAACATTTTTCATGTTATTCTGAGTGACTTTGTTTTCTTTCCTTCAGTCAGCTTTTACTTCAGCACTCACTGAGGATCCTCTAGAGCCTCTTTGTCACTGGATTTGAATGCTCTTTTTGTCTCATTCAGAAGATGTTTTAGCTCCTTAATAATTCAGAACTTGTTGTTTGGAAAGCTGTGCACTATTTTTGAGGGTTCCACAGTGTCAACAGTAGTAATATAGTCTGTGACTTGCACATCATTTCCCAATTTGTTATTTGGAAGAACTCATTCAGAGCCATTTTAGCCTCCAGGTTCCACTTCCTCACTATTATTGGTGGTAATAGGTTGCCATCTAATAATAGACTTGTAGCTGGGGGTAAGATGGGTCAGATTGTGGTCAGATGTACCTAGACATTCAAATAGAGCAGGTGCAGCTTGTTATTTCCTCAAGTGGAGCAGGATACAAACTGACGAAAGTTTGTCATTGTTCCTTCCAAAGTCACAAGGTTGATGTCACCATGTATTATAACTGCAGGGTCAGAAACATTCATCATTAGAGTGTTGGTGACTGAGTGAATTTGTTGCTAGGACCCTATTTGCAGAGGGAAGAATAGAAACTTTGATAAAGATGATGTGGCTCATCTCCTTGGGCAAATAACACAGGGAATTCTGACTGCCAGAATTTCAATGTCTGAATTACAAATTGTAGCTTTAACTGTAATATACTCCTTTAACACCATTCCTCATTTGCACAGATGACCAGACCCCTGCCTGTCTTTTTTACATCACACTAGGTCTGCTTGAGGAAGATGAAATCAACTTAGCACTAAAATAGTGTCAGGCATATCATGTTTAAGCGAGCTCTCCTTAAAACACAAAATGTCACTGTACCCATATAGAATGTGACCCGCTATGAGTAGACAATTCAGCCATCGCATTTATGAGCAATGCATGACAAATCATTCTGAATCATTTTCGCGTTGCTTTAATCCTCGCACCAGCATATCCCCTTCTCTGTCTTTGGACAAACAAATCTTGCAGTACAGTGAAGCTGAGGTACTTAGAGATAAATTTTAATACTGGGCTGGTAGTGGACAAACCTCCCAACCTCTGTAAATAAAATGTATTATTATTATTATATTATTAACCTAGCAGGCAGGAGCTCAAAACCTGTTTAGTCAGTACCAGTGAGGCAGCCAGTTTGTTTTTTATTGTACTTTGTGTTATTCCAGTGTTAATTCCTCCCTGTAGTTAGTTTTTTGTCTGGGTGCAGATGGCTTTTATGAGGATCCCCTCATATATAATGAGTCAGTTCTATAATCCGCTAATATTAACATTACATTTGAAAAAAAATAAAGCAGAATTAACGTACTTTCAATTTACAGTTTTCCTTTCTCAAGCTGTATTTACTTGAACTGTAATTTGTGACTTGTGGGTTACTGGTAATTATGGGATGTTACAATATATGTGGTTATACAAGGCAGTGTTAAAAAAAGAGCTGGGGTTCAAAGATGGCTCTCCCTGGACTCCTAGATCAAATTATCTTTCTTAGTTCCTGCTGGAGACACTATCAAGCCAATATTGTAAACAAATCTGGGCAATGATAGCTCTGGAATCAATGGTGACACAAATAAAGATACCTTAATTGATACATTTGGATTTAGTGTATTACCAGACTGCTTCTGAATCTCTGCTTCTCCAGCTAATATTGGCCCACATTTTTCACTGAACTGCACCTGTTGCTCTGTGTGCCGTAATAAGTCACAGACATGACACATTGCAGGGAAAGATCTATTTCAGTCTGAAAATGGCTGTAGATGTGAAAAATATCAGGGTATATACAACAACACCCCAAGATTTATTTACAATTAATGCAGTCAGATCTGTTTGCCCAGCACTTACAATACGTCTTATAATATTCCAAGTATGTCATATTATGCAATCAATAATTATGCCCTTGTATATTTAATTATATCCTGAAGTCCTGAATTGGATGCAAAAGTTACACAAAAACGGATGGATGAAGGTAATGAGATAAATACAGTGCAGTGATTACTCCCTTAATGGTGTGTTTATATGTCCTTTAGAGCCTTAATATTAATAGAACAGTAACAACTGAAACCATTACTCAAAAGAAATATAAAGACACAACAACATAATTAGTTTGTGGAAATTAACAGTGGAGTTTTACACTCATGCTGTGAAATTATACAATGACTATGAACTACAGCAATAGTGCATGACTCCAGATGTAAATGCTATGTGTTTTGTTAAAACTCTGTGTTCCTTAACTCCACCAAATTTTCATGGACAAACTAATTTTTGCTTAAAGTGTAAATATGTGTAAATTGTTCTGTTCTCCTTCTTAGGACTTACAGCACACATGTTTTGTGTATTATGGAGGTTATGGAGGTGCTTTAGCTGATACTACAATAGTATAAAGACAGCTGGAAAGCTATATTTGAAATGCTGTTAGTTACAGGATATGTGGACTTATAAGAACCAAATCTACAATGTTCATGTATGATATTTGTTAGGCTGAAGTTTTTACTGGATTTTAATGTCTAGACATGTATATTGTATATAGTGTTGTTGATGCCTCTTTAAGTGACTACTCTTTGAATGTATGCAATGTAAATACTGCTTCGTGGCTTGACTGTTTTTTAGATCACAGCTCAAATATTGCACTCTTTATGGGTGATGCTTTAACTCATAATAGGTTTGTTCTACCAAAAATATTAAAATAAGGCCATATGCTTAAAGTAGCAGAGTCCCATTGTTCATGAGTGACATTTCTAAAGTTGAAGTGCTCCTAGGCATGCAGTACATGTTTTTTTGTGATACCTGATTTTCCCTGGGCAGTGTCTGAATGTAAGTAAGTAGCAATGCCTTGGTTACATGCTTTTTGTAATAACAAAATAATACATTTGCTTCTTGGAAGATTGTGTTATGCCTTAAATCATCAGCTCACTGAATACTTTATATAGTGTTGATTTGGCTGGTACACATAGTAAATAAAATGATATATAGACTGATACACCTCTAAAACAGTGAGCACATTCATAGGAAAAAGGCAACAGTAAAAAAAAAAAAAAAAAAAAAGCAACATATTTTCACAGCATGCACAGGTTGCACTTACATATCAAACAATTCCAGCTGAGACTTAATTCTGAAGCGTGCAGGGCTTTATTTGGAGGGCTAAAAGTTGATTAATAATCAACACCAGCTTTCTACATTGTGGGCTGCTTTGTTTCAGAATGGCCACTGGCATCATACAGACATATTATCGCAAAGATATGTGATAAGTTAATAATGGAACTCTGGCAAAAGTAAACACGCCATGCTTTTTACAATTAATTAGCATTTAACACATCAGGACATATTGCAATCATTTACAATTGATTAATATTAGGACTTTTGTTTGTTTTAGATACAAATATTTGGCCAAAAAACAGACAACTTGGAAAAATGAAACATTAACACTGAATTTTATGACTAAATAAAGGGAATAATTAAAATATCCTGAAGTTAACATTTTCTATATTCACCACAGCCAATTAAGTAGCAACAGACACTGCATATTCTCTGGAGATGGTTTTATTTAAAAACAAATACAGTATTCAATATGGTTAAATTAAATCTTTAGACCACTCTTTCCAGGTAAATGTGTACACCAATGCAGTTGAATAATTATGTCTTTCATGAAATTCTTCATTTTTTCATAGCTTCTATGTGTAATTAAATAAATATTAAGAATATTATGTTATATTTCTCAGAAACAACGTTTAAATGCAAGCAGTGATAAATTAATCAAGGCATGTTTTTAAACTTATAGTTTGTTGCAGCTGCTTGCAGTGGTACTGGTGTTCCCATATCTGTCATTGAATACACTCACAACATACTGTATAAAGCAAATAAAGGAAATTTATGGAATAGTATGATCACATCCATGTGTTTAAATCATACAATTTATTGAATAAAATGTGCTTTTTCTATCCATTCATTTTTTGAATGTAGTAAGTCACTGGACACTGGAGCCTAGCACAGCGGCTATGAATGGAGGGTGAAAAAACAAGCCTGAATGAGCCTGAATGGGATGCTAATTGTTCACAAAGAATATTTCCTTGCTTGCTCTGCAGGCCATTTTACACCTTCAAACTACAGTATATGTTTAAAAACTCAGTTCACACTGGTTAGCATCTTGTGCTCAATACTGCTGGGATAACCCTAGCCTCCTGTGGCACTATAAATAAATGACATGGTTTTCATCATGGTAAGTTTTTGAGATGCAAAGGGAAACCATAGTACCTTCAGAAACTCCTTGAGGACAAGGTCTAAGTGTAAAAGTCACATATTGTTCTGTAAGAGTGGCCCAATATTGATCTCAGGAGTTAAAAGGCAGCCCAATGTGCTCTTTGCTATTTATGGCACAAAAATGAAAAAACGTTAATTGTACTATACAGCAGCCTGAAAATTAAAAGTAGGTAGACACATTTTGACTATTTGATAATCAATCAACATTATTTATTTTGGACATTCTTGCTAGAAACTGAATCTTGTGAGCATTAGAATTACTTGATATGTGTTTCAAAAGAAAAGTAAGCAATTTTGCAACTCATTTCATTTTTCAGCTTTTCTCTTACAATGTACAATAAGCAGAACTGATGGCACTTCATTTGAAACACTACACATTTTTATATTTAGAATCTTCTTCTTTTTCTCACAAATAACATAGTAAAAGGGTATCCATGATAGCTTTGTAATTATTGTAAAGACATATACTATGACAATACATTTTAACATAAATTTACTGTTTCTTTATATAAAGATGGGTACTGTGTTGACAGGAACACATTTCCTGTTTTTGGACAATAAAGGCAAAGTGAATTAAGCAAGCTTTATAATTGATGGATGGATAAGCAAGCAAATGTGAATTTTACCCTGTGACTTCAGGATCCAGGGCTCATTTACTGGCCATGACATTTTCTTTGCTGAGTTTACATTTTCTTTCATCCATTTCTTCTCTAAGATATGCATGTTATTTCAATTGGCAAGTTTACATTGGCAAGGTGTGAGTGAATATGAGTGTCTCCTGCATTGGACCACAGTCCTCTTCAAATGTTACTCTACTCTTTAATGGAGAAAGCAGGTCAAAAAATGGGGGTGATGATTAACTTTTTACTTCTCACCTTATATCCTCAGCTTCTTTGATGTTTGTAATATTCTGTTGTTTTCCTTTTTGTTCGTGTATTTTTTTATTTGAATGTTCTTGACTGTTGGTAATGCAGTAAAAGGCAGGATCTGTTGCATATGGTGCACTTTGTGGAACCTGTAGAGACAAGTTTTTAATATTTCACATAAACATTTTCATTTTAAAATAAGCTTTCAAATTTTTTTTTGTTACCAAATATTTTATTGTTTTGACATTTTTACATTAGAACAATGGAAAAAGTTTGACAAGTCCAACAATGCATGTGGATCCTATTTACCTAATTCCTCCAAAATAACATCAAATCAAGTTTTGAAGGTTCCTAATGGCCTACTGTCTACCACAACACTTGGTAATTTATTCCATATGTTCATGGTTCTCAGTGTGAAAAAAAGCTTTAAAACATTTCCAACTGTGTCCCCACATTCTTGTTGAACTCATTTTAAAGCAACATCCTGGATTCGCTGTACTAATTCCTTTTATAATTTTATAAATCTCAATCATGTCACCTCTTAATCTCAGTTAGCTTAAGCTGAACAGGTTCAATTCTTTTAATTTTTCCTCATAACTCACACCCCAGAGTCCTTTTCTCTGGACTTATTCTAACATTGTTATATGTTTTTTGTAGCAGGAGACCAAAGCTGCACCTCACTCCAGGTAAGGCCTTACTAATGCATTATAAAGGTTAAGCACAGCTTCCTTTGGCTTATACTCAATTAAACATAATGCTAAATAACCCAACAATCTGTTAGCCTACTTAATGGTTTACATGCTTAGAACTAGCATGCTTACTTGCATTGGTTTTTTTGGCTCCTGTTCAGTATTTCAGCTGTAAAACATTGTTTTGCTCAGTAGCAGTTTTTTTTCTGCTTTTTCTCAATGCAGGAGCAAAGTGTATCATTAGGTGCGAGTGTCTGTTTCTGAGTTTCCATAGTTTATGTGTGGAGAGATTATGATCGTTCAGTCTGCACTGGAGAACATTAATTAATTTGTGGAGTATATATTCATGGATAGTTTTGAGGCAGGGGTCAGCAAGATGGAAGGCGTTAACCAGGAACTAGAGTGTGAAAATGTTATTTGTCCTAAACAGAGGTGTTAATTGGGAGAAGTCAGGCAAAAACCCAAGTATTTGGACAGTTCAGTTAACAGAAGAACATAGTGAACTATATTTGGGCAAAGTAGGAGACTACAGTCCAGATCAGAGGGAATGAAAAGCAACCTGTGTGATGCAGCTCAGTAAAAAGCGTAGTTTGTGGCAAAATAGTGCATATGAAAGGTATAACTCAAAACTGAATTACAAAATGTAATTTCAAAATACACAACAAAAACTGAATTTATAAATGAAACTTTTCAAGCAGACTAAATCTGTGTTCTCAAAATTCTGAAGAAGACATTAACGAATATTCCTGGCCTGAAGAAAGGAGGACATATTAATTGAGGATTCAGTTATTAGTAGAACTGATACACGAGTTTCTAACAATGACTGAGAATCTTGTATGGCACGCTACATGCCTAGTGCTTAGGTAGAATCTCTGTAAGAATTACCTACAATTGTCATGGTTATATTTATACTTGTCCTTCTACCTGTTTCCTAATAGTTTTGAGCTGCTGTGTTTGATCACTTTCACAAAAGGGCTATCATTTTACAACTGCTGAATACAATGGGCTTCACTAGTTTATTCCAGGTGCAAATCCCTACTGTGTTGTTAGTGCTATATTAAAATGTATACTTGTTTATCTACAGTGAAGAGTACTGAGTGCTGAACATCTTTAATGTGACAGAGAACACGAGTGCATAGCTTGAAGGTGAGTGGAGGGATGAAAAGAATAAATATATATGTGTAATTTGCACCCTTTCCAAATGCCCAAGCAAGAATCCTGGATGGGATAATAGTCTATCATAGGCTTTACTGACACATACCAGACCAATTTAGGGTCATTAATCAAGTAACTAACAGCCTGTAGTTTAAAAGGCTGTTTAAGGCTGAAAAGAAACTAAACATACAGATGTGTTGTACTCTTAATTAAATACATACACAGAATGGGATATGAATGAAGTGTCCTTTGACACTGCCTACATTTTCAAAATGTGGGCAAACCCGAAATTTGCATGCGAGCTATCCCTGGGTGGTCCAGTATATTGACTTTCTTTTTCAGGCATTCTATATATTTTTTTTTTTATTTTGCCCGTTTGATAAGGAGAATGAGTGGTAGGGCATAGCAAAACATAAGCACAAAAAACAAAAGACCATCTTTTGCACCCACTGCTGTCTGCATTGTGCAATCTGACTTGTTAACAAATTCTCACACTTTACGTTATTGGTGACTGGGGGATGGGTTGAGATATTTGCTTGACAGAAGTGTAAAGAGAGTCAAAAGTGGTCTAGGCAGTGTGAAAAACAAGGGAAATGTTAAGTTACTTTCTTGTTTATTTTTCTATTATTTAAATCTCCAAGTGCCTTTGTAGTACTCTATTAAAATTAAGAAAATCAATCAGACAAATATTAATTATTTTTTTAAAATAACAATCATTTAAAAGTTAATTATTAAAATTCCTGAAAATCATTAACATTTTCTCTGTTTTGTAGCATTCATTTATTCACTAGGTAACCAGTTAACTCAATGACTTATGCTTGTTCTGATTTATAGTAAAGCAATTCCTGCTCCTACTGGAAATAAACAGTTCAGCTCAACAACTGGGTTTAATTGTATTTTAGCTATAAGCACCCAAGCAAATAAGTTTTTTTTGGTGTTGGATGCCTCATGAGTTGTGTAAAATATCTAGTATTTCCCTTTCACTTATTCAGCAGAAACAAAACATCAGACTCCACCTGGCCATTCTACATTTGCATTGCCATTAGATGCACTCCTCTTTTTCCTTTTCCAAGAAATATTTATATGACTATGTTTCAACAGGTGATATGCACGGTGAAGGAGAGACGCTGCACACACATAAACAGACACACACCAAGGGTAAACTGTGTGATGCTTTTATTTTGCTGCAATGTGTGAAAACAGTAGTTCTTTTTGAAAACTATGATATAGTTAATGAAAAAGAACACGTCATTAACATTCATATGTACTTGCCTATATATCAAGAAGCTACATTTCTGTCCATTTAAACCCCTAACTGAAAATTAACTTTACAAAATTACATATCACATGATTGCACAAAACAAATTTATAGTGTTTTCCAGTATTGTCCACACATCTTCCACTTAAATTCAGGTCAAAATTGGGAACATCACTTTCCATTGCAAAACAAGTAAGTTGCACCTCAATTGAATCCGGGCTTAAAGACTGAAGTGTGACTTGACTATACATCATTATAAGTAGTAAAGTCAACAAAGTTAGGGGGTGTTCCAGATACTTTAGCAGTTCACATCTTGAGTGATGTATGAATTATTTATGACTGGAGTCCTATTTTATTTAAATTATTAATTGCATTTTACCTTAGTCTTAGGTAAACTGGTGTGATTTATCATTTAAAATGACACCAGCATACTACTAACTGATTGTGTAAGCAAGTCTGACATAAAATTACAATATATTATTGTTTTAAAAAAAAAAAAAATGCTGCACAGAAAATAAACATTAACATTACAATCTTAATTTAAAATTTTCTCTCTTTACAAGTTTTGCACAGATATAAGCTTATATAGACAACTTCAAAAACAAATATGAATTTTCTCATTACAAAATAAATAGACTCATCAGCATTTTTATGTCAATATCAAATGGGTAATTTTTAGTTTTGTTCACATTCACTTGGTAAATTCTTTTTTGAAACAGAAACCTTGCCAAGTGCCACAGCAGTGTTGTTATGGCACCATCTGCTGTTTCAAAACTGATACAGCAATTAGGTTTTGAAAGTTGGATTTCCTTGTGCAGGAAGAAATTATTAGTTTATGCTGTTCTCATGCATAAACTGAATCACAAAATATTCACCTTCCTTTGCAATCCATTCATTAAAATGTGGTTTTAAAAACAAAGAAACATTGTTCTAATACAGTATATGCAAAAAATACAACACAACACAAACCAGTTTACCTTATCTCGTTTAACTGGATCTATAAACAAAAACCCCTGTTCTCTTTGCTTTTTCTCTTGCAAGTTTTTTGTTTTCTCTCTCCAATCCTTCAAAGTGTCATGGTCTCTGTATAATAAATACACCATTAATCATATATTACGCCTTACAGTATTAAGCATCAGTATTATTAAATTTCCAAAAACAGGACGCTAAAATTTATTTAAATAATTTATTCACTTTTAAAACTTATTCTGGGAAAGGGGACTAAACAAGTGTGAGTAAGGTTGGAACCAACTCTGGATGACGATGAAGTCTGTTTTATTCTCTAGTTAAAGAAACCTGCTTGTTTATGGTACCAGCGCACCCAGGGAAAACCAGCATAGATAAAAGGTACAAACTCTAGATAAGAGCACTATATACTGCACCACCATGCCACTTCATTTAAAACTAGGATATATCTATCTTTACACATACACACAATACATTATTGTATATTATATTATATATATACAGTATATATATATATATATATACAGTATATATATATATATATATATATATATATAATCACACACACACACGCACACAAACGCACGCACACACACATATAAATAAGTATATATTTTTGTGCCTACGCTTTTTACAATATTAACTTTTTACCACTAATATCATTTCTGTGTCTTAGACACAAGGCTGTAATGAGCAGATGCTGCCAAAGATGCATCTACTAAATACTGACTCAGAAGGATTGAATACTTATGCAATAATTTTTTTTTAAATATTTGTATTGGGCTGTGTTACCCGACTTCACTTGGGAAATTTTGTATGATGCTGGTGGTTAATCGGGTATATGTCTCTGTGTAGTTTGTGTACCTTCCAAGTGCCTGGGTGGATTTTCACAGAAAACTCTAGTTTCCTACCATATACAAATGTATGCTCAGTTGGTGCTGTATTATTAAAAGTTAAAGTGATAAAATGTCTGCATTATTCTGGCCAAATGCATTTGTAGCAGCTTTATTTTTTTCTATAAACTGTTTCTTAAACCTATTCTGTACATATAAATATTTCTTTATTTCAGTCATTGTCTGACCTTCAGACAATTTATTTTCATAAGCTCTATATTAACTAACAATGCCTCTTAGCTCGTTTTATTTTAAAAATTACACTTCTTAACCAAAAACCATTTTATTTCTAAACAAAATCTATTTAAATAAATGTAATATATGGTGGCATAATGGTTAGCATTTCTACCTCCAATTTCCGGGAAACTGAAACTGTATTTGCTGATCTGAATAAAAATAAAATGTTTGGGAAATTTAATAAATAATGAGAACTGTCTTATGACATGGTTAAATTTCAATAATGTCATAGAGTGCTATAGATAAATGGGGGCTGTTGGCCCATTCTTGACATATTTTAAAGTGCTGTATTTGAGCATCATGCAGCCTTTAATTTCACTAACGTAATCATATAATAATTTGTCTTCTGTGTTTTTTAAATTTTTTTTTATTTTATTGTCATCATTCCATATGAATAGATCAATTTTTACAAAAAATAGGATTGAAAACAAATCAACCCCCACCCCTGAGAAAGAAAACATAGCCAACGGAGTAAAAATTAAAGCTAGTAAACATAAATAAATTGATGAGTTTAATAGGCGGATAAAGATAAATGGAGAAGAAAAAGAAATAGGGAGAGAATCTACTTCCTCAGTGCTTTAAGAGCTTATTCTAAAATATTATTGATTAGATCCTGCCAGGTTTTGAAAATGTTCTGCACAGATCCTCTAAGTGAGAATTTGATTTTTTCCAATTTCAAATAATATAAAACATCAGTTACCCACTGACTTAAAAGAGGAGAGTTAGGATTCTTCCAGTTTAGCAAAATAAGTCTGCATGCCAATAGTGTAGTGAAGGCAATCACAGTTTGTTTATCCTTCTCCACTTTAAGCCCATCTGGAAGAACATCAAACACACCTGTTAATGGGTTAGGAGGGATTGTGACACTGAGGCTGTCTGAAAGCACTTAAAAATGTTTGTCCAGAATGATGTTAATTTGGTGCAGGCCCAGAACATGTGACCCAGTGAGGCTGGAACTTGATTCTGTGTTTTGACAAAGGCTATAATCACAATTTTTAAATGTATTATAAATAACAATTTGAATAGTACATAGTAACAAATTTCTAACGAATCTTTTTAAAATATTTCCTAGCACAAATATAAAATGTGGTTTTAATTTTAAAGTTCAGTACTTACTTTTTCCGCTGTTCAAGTAGTTCTTGCATTTTTTTTTCTTCACTTAATATTGCTAGCTTTTCCTCTGTTTTGCCATTATTGTGCATATCTGCAACATGTAATTCTGGGGTTCTCTTCAGAAATCCATTTTTTCTGAAAGGTAATGTAATTTCTTAAATGTGCTTATATACATAAATGACAATCTCACTTTAGAATTTTTAGAAAAGCAAAATGAAAATTGAAGAAATGAACACATTTATATAAATTATATGGGAAAATGGGAGAGGCAAAGAAAAGAGGTACAAAACTTCAGAAAAAGCACTTTTTTATTTTTGCATTTGTACTTTTACTTTAGTCCCTAAATTAATTCAGAACTAGTGGCCAAGAAACTCAAAAACTTGTTGTCATGCTTATCAGACAAATACGTAACTATGCGTGCTCTGTGATTATGGATACTGGTAATGAATGTAGTGTGTAATGTAGCCCTACGATGGTTTTGTGCATGGTATAGTTTTATTATCCTGAATTTAAAAGGCTGCTAATGAGCTGCACTGGAATTAAGAACCTTCTAATTTATAGTTTACTGCCTGGATAGCTTTGCATTTCAAACTTATGCATACATTTCATATTCCATAAGCATGCCATTCTAAACTCACTTGCTCTTTGGTAATTATGCTATTAGCTTGGAGTTCCATGCAGATTAACAAGTGCATAGTTGTTAGGCTGAATACTTTAAATTCATTAGTAGGTTTAACTACTGATTTTATTTTTTGCTAACACAAAATCAACATTTTTTTTTAATATGTGGTAACATTGCCAAATTATTTTAAATAAACTCAGCACAAAAAGCTATTTCAGGAGGCAATGAATTGGAAGGGATCTAAAGCAGCTACAGAAAAAGTGCAGAGCTAGTATTTAATCCCCTGTATTATAGCATCACAAAAGTGCTGCACAGATTCTGGCACTGTCCTCCTCAATATACAATGTTACTTTCATGTCTATTGTTTTATATTTCAGAAAGTAGGTTGTGTTAAATGAAGCCCTAATGAATAGGTTTTTAATCAAATGGCAATTTACAAAGTATGTACTGTATATAACTGCACCTTGTTAACTGAGTTACTACGCAAGACTTTCAGAATGATATTTATAGCATGCATAGTACATTGAAGTTTTTCTATGGGAAAAACTACAATGTAAAATATAAATGAAATGTATGATGAGCTGTCAGTGTTCTTCACAGTCAGTAGCTGTTCATTTTCCTAGTGAGAATGTGTAATTTTTATATTAAATGCTTAACTCCTCCAAAATGAAGGAATATACCAAATGTACTGTACATATAATATTAATATACATTAACAAAAGAGACAAACCTTATAAAAGTAAAAACAGTGAGAATGTGTGGGCCAATAAAAGGCGTCATTTTGCTTAACTTCTCACAAAATCCACAGAGAAAGGAATTAGATTTAATTGACTTACAGTAATGGATCACTATTTAATGTGACGTATTGAGTCTTAGAACATTACTAAGACTGTTTTAAAATATTATTGAAACTCCCCTGCTACAACATTTTAACAGAAACTCCAGATCTGTAGACTTGAATTTACTTTTTCTAAAATATGTACATTTATAGATTAAGTATTTAAATCCAGACATTGTAAGACCTCTACTCTATATTTTAAAGTATCATTTCTTATTCAATTATATTTGAACCATGATTGCCTACAAATCAGATATACAATAATTTACAATACATATTTCCAAGACAATAGACACATTTTTAATAAGAAATGTATACATTCAGCATGGGGTATATATACATCATTGTTACAAACCTTGTAGCATTTAACGTTTTTGTTTTTCTGTTGTCTTTTATATTCATCAGAGGCATATTCACAGTGGGAGTCAGCTGAGGAAATACCCAGTTTCTCATATCTTCCTCATCTTGCATCATCTGTTCCTTGAGGGTTTTAAACTTCAGCAATTCTTCTTCATTAGGCCATTCATCTGAAACTGCTAAATTAGAATTTTCCAATTCACTTAGTTTGAGCTTCTCAATTTCAGGAATTTCTGTAATACAAATATAAAAGCCATAAAATGCATGGTACAGCAAATTATTAGATATCTAATAAAAAAAAATGATATATGTCATTTCTCACTTTAAAAATGAAAAATCCTACTTTAACTTAAAGTAAGTATATTATAATTTTCATTTTTGTTAAACATTCAGTAAGTAGTTTATAATAACAGAAAATCCTAGAACATACCAGGTAAATCTAGTATTAAATTAAAGGTTTATAAAGGCAAGAGACAGCATCATCTTGTTAAAGATATATTTTAGATATTTTGTTAAATGCACCTAAAAAACAAAAAAAATACATAAATATATCACTTCTGGAAACTGACAACCAAATCTGAGAAAAACATATGGCATCATGAACTACCAATTATATTTCCTCCCACATTCCAAAGATGTGACCAGTTAATTGGAGTCTCTTAAACTGATAATGTATGAGCAAGAGTGGATGCTTGTCTAATTGTGCCTTATGATGAATTACTACCGAATCTATGGATGGTTCCTGTTTTGAGTCTAGTTTTGTGGGGATTAGCTTTGTTTCCCTGTAGTCTTCTAATAAAAAAATGTCTTCTGGATATTAATTAATGGACAGATGTGCAAAAACTTTGAGAAAATTGTATGAACTCTTTCTATAACCACAATGAAACATTTTAATGCTACTAAATTAATTGATATATTAATATTTAAAGTACTTTAAAAAATCAATCTAAAATTATATTTTTATAACAGTAATTAAATGAAAAATGAAGAAACTAAGCATGTCCTGTAGTGAGATTTAAGTGGGTAGCATTAAAATTACACTTCTCTTTTGATAGCTTGATAGTAACATTCCTGCTTAAATAAAGGTTATATTTCAGCTGGTACCTCTTTATTAATGCTAAAAAGATTACATTTAATTAGCAATGATAATGTGACCATGATTGGAATAAGCCGATTTTCTTTTTTAATACCATATGGGCTTTGCCTCTATTAGGTGGAGGGGGGTGATCAGGTTTGATGACAGGGGGGTCACAGGGTTGTGGGGAACAGATCCAGAATAGATTGAGATATTGGAAAATGTCTTCTGGAATGTGGAAAATTACTTAATTGGTGGAAAAGGAGACAGAAGTTTTGCAACATATAGAAAAGTACCAACAAGGTAGATTCATACTAACCCCTAAATAAAGAACTGGGTCTAGAGACAAACTTCATAACGGAGGTTTGTCTCTCATCTAATTTGTATTTCCTTCTTAGTAATAACCCAGTCTAGAAAAAAAAAACAGTTTGGGTTTATATAGATCAATGAGACAGTATCCCATGTGGCACATTAAATTTGCCAAAACTAGAAACTCTGTTGTTTTGTGTATAGTTGAAAATTTTAGAGATAGTTGATTTAACAGTATAATCATTATTGTCCACTGCCACTGCAACTGCCAGCCATTCTAAATCGGAGTAAAATGTTCTGGAATTTCACTACAAGTCATAGATTGTCATAAACAAATAAAATGTTCTCTCAGGATGTTTACAAGCAGGAACCAGAGTACTTTGGTCCAAAACTCAATGATGGACACGAAAAACAACATGGGTAGTAAGGATGTCTTGAAAATGCATGGTTAATATATCTGAATTTAATTAGATCAAATTTCTATCTACATAAGAACTACTCAAATAACTCTGAAAAAACTGGCAACATAAATCCTGAATGGATTCTGTTCCAAGGCCTCAATAGTACAGACTGTTGGAATGAGCCATATTTGAAAGATGGTCAGTGCCTGTTATGGTGGCAGTCATTGAACTCTTCCATGGACATCAGCAATGAGGGAAGCTTTCAAATTAAAGAAAGAGACTTTTTGAGGTCATAGAAAAATGTTCTTGGGCAACATTAAGTTTTTCAATTGTTTAGTGCCAATTGAGTAGGCAGGAAGTCTACAAGGCAGTCATCAGTAAAAGTGAGCAAACAATGACCTCAACTTGGCATATATTTGGGAGCAGAAAGGAAATTTTTTACACATTCTTCTGAGAAGACCATACAAAGAAGAAATCATCTAATGGAACTGAAAAGGAAGGTGTATGTTGTCTATGTTGTGATTCAGTAGATTCCCTTTGGATACTCACATCTGGCATGACAATTTCGGAGGTTGAAGTCACGACCAAGGTTATTATAGTTTTGCTTTTTTATATTAGTTTTTATTTCTATATTTTTTCTGACCTTACTTGGAAATTCAGTTTAGTTTTAGTTTTCCTTCACTGTGTATTTTTAGTTTTAGTTTAGTTTTTATTTTACAAAGACATTTCTATTTTATTTTTATATATATTAGTTTCAGTTTTAGTTTTAGTAATTATAGTATGGTTAAAGAGCTACTACGGAGTTTAGTTTTTGTGTCAGAATAAGACAGAACTGTACACTTAACAGGGTTGGATATAATAGGACATTTAATGTTAGTGGAAGCTTACTACTCTACATGATATAGTTTACCATTTGTTTTTGATTTTATCTGATAAAAAGCATAATCAAAACCAGGTACTGAATATAAACAATTTTACACAATTTTATAATTTTTAAAATATTTTCTATGTCATTTGTGCTGAACAAATCTGTGCTGACTGTTGCCACTTTTTTTCTTTTTCTTTTATTGCCCAGGATGGGGCAATTTGTAATGAACTTTAAGTGAATTTTAAGGTTTGAGGGTTTTTTTTACTCTAAATGTCTACAGCACACCACATATCTTGCTCCAATGACAATATTTCATTCAAAAATCTCAAACACTGGGCTTTGTTATTTTCTACCAGCCATATTGGTCTCTGATTCCATCTCAGGCACATACAATTTATAGACAGAATTTTGCACCTGCAGGCCTGGAAAGATATCAAAAAATAAGAAAAGAGTTTCTACTATGTGCAGACAGGCGCGACCATGTTAAGGAAGAACAAGGCTCTTAGGCTTGAATGAGTGTGCAGACCCCACCTAGCTGTATTGAGGGAAACAAAGAAAAACAAGCATGTAGTGTGAAGGTTAGGGGCAGTGAAACTTGCATAGCCCACCATAAGAACAGTAAACCCATAATGAGCAGAGCAAGAGTAGGTGATAGGTGTATGGAGGGGCACAAAATGACAGAGACAGCATCTGAGATTAAGAACAATATACAGTAATCCCTCCTCCATCGCGGGGGTTGCGTTCCAGAGCCACCCGCGAAATAAGAAAATCCGCGAAGTAGAAACCATATGTTTATATGGTTATTTTTATATTGTCATGCTTGGGTCACAGATTTGCGCAGAAACACAGGAGGTTGTAGAGAGACAGGAACGTTATTCAAACACTGCAAACAAACATTTGTCTCTTTTTCAAAAGTTTAAACTGTGCTCCATGACAAGACAGAGATGACAGTTCCGTCTAACAATTAAAAGAATGCAAACATATCTTCCTCTTCAAAGGAGTGCGTGTCAGGAGCAGTGACTGTCACAGAGATAGAGAGAAAAGCAAACAAATCAATAGGGCTGTTTGGCTTAAGTATACGAAGCACCGCGGCACAAAGCTGTTGAAGGCGGCAGCTCACACCCCCTCCGTCAGGAGCAGACAAAGAGAGAGAGAGAGAGAGAGAGATATAGAGAGAGACAGAGTTTGTTTTTCAAGCACAAATCAATACGTGCCCTTCGAGCTTTTAAGTATGCGAAGCACAGTGCAGCATGTCCTTTCAGGAAGCAGCTGCACAAAAGATAGCAACGTGAAGATAATCTTTCAGCATTTTTAGACGAGCGTCCGTATCGTCTAGGTGTGCGAACAGCCCCCCTGCTCAATCCCCCTACGTCAGGATCAGAGAAAGTCAGCGCAAGAGAAATACAAAAGTAAACTGGGTAGCTTCTCAGCCATCTGCCAATAGCGTCCCTTGTATGAAATCAACTGGGCAAACCAACTGAGGAAGCATGTACCAGAAATTAAAAGACCCATTGTCCGCAGAAACCTGCGAAGCAGCGAAAAATCTGCGATATATATTTAAATATGCTTACATATAAAATCCGCGATGGAGTGAAGCCGCGAAAGGCGAAGTGCGATATAGCGAGGGATTACTGTATACATTATCTAAACCTGTTTATCCAGAGAAGGATCACAGGAACCTGAAGCCTACCCCAGCAGGTTTGGATGCAAGGCAGGAAAACTCCCTGGTATGGAATATGTATGATAAGGCTGTTGTTAAGAACAAAAAGAATATGATATTTCAACTATCTGATTTGAGAGAGAGAAACATTGAACAAATGGGGACAGATATTTTAAAACATAATTCTGCTACTGGATTATTTTCACAATATCAGGTATTTTGAGCTGTGAATATGAACTAAAAAAGATAAATTAATAAATATAGAATAAATACAAAAACATATTAGTATGTTTAGCTTTTCATCACTTGTCAGACTCTCTTCGCCTACCTACCTGTAGTTCAGTAGAGATGTTGCCAACTCAGGAATTTTACAAGGTTTGTATCGCTTCGTTGTTAAGCGACGTTTTTAAAAACAAAAGTGACTGGTCAGCAACAATATGCTGATCTTGTATGTTGACATTGTCAGTCTCTCGATCAGTGCTGTTTTATTTTCAAGAATCAGGAGTGGTCTCCACTAGACTTTCTTGTGTACTCAGATATGGGGATGGATATTTGAGGAGTAAACCACAAGACGAGGATTATATTATATACATTAAAGAACCATCAACAACAAATCAAATTAATAATATATTGAACAATTATTATAAAAGTAAGCTTGAATAAATCGGACTCTGCAACTGCATGAATAAAAAAAAAATCGAGTATGTGTTCAGGTAAAGTACCACTTCCGGTTAATGGATTTGGCCCAAAAGTTAATACAGATCTACAATTCTGGTGTAACAACCGTGTTTATATCGTGTTTATACACACACACACACAAAAACACACACACAATTCCAAATAATGGTATTTTCGTACTCTGGGACTTCTAAAACGTCAAGATTCATCAAAATGTCGAGGTCGAATTTTTTTCATGATTAGTATACTTTCTCTATACTTCGTATACTTAGTCTGATTTCAGGCGTTTGAATTACATCTTGATATACAATAAGTGCAAAGAAAGGCGGCGCTTTGTATTCCACAGGCTTTACACGCGTATTCAGCTCGCTCTGTCACTGCAAATGCTGTGTGAACAACCGGCCTCCTTCACCAGCCGCTGTTCACTGGATGAATATGTGCGGGCGGCTCATGTGGGATGACTTTCAGTTTTAGAGTTACAAGTTATAATAAGGGTTAAAAACTAACAACAAGAAAATTAATTCAAAAACGAAAACTAAAACAATGTTTAGTAAATTATTATTTTATTTCAGTTAGTCTTTCCAGCTACTTTAATAGTTTCGTTTAGTTTTAGTTTTTCATTTCAGTTTTGTTAATTATTTTATTTCAGTTTACGAAAATGTTTTTTTAATAATAGTTTCAGTTTTGATTTTAGTTTTCATTAACTATAATAACCTTAGTCACGACAGTGACTAAAATGCTCTGGTGCGATAGCCAGCCTGAAATATTGAAAGCACTAGATATTGAAGGGGCAGTCATATGTACCTGAAGATTGTCACTCTGGGTGACAGTCAAATGTCAAATGAGGGTGTGGTCCAAAGAATATAAAAAGTTTGACAAACAAGAAGAGACCATTGTCTCTTATAAACAAATTAAATTCTTTCACCAGGATAGATTTACCTGATTTACATTAAATAATTTCTCAACTGAGACCCTCCACCTGCGTCCTTGACCCAATACCAAAAAGTTTTTTCAAAGAAGTACGGGCGTGCTAATTGATAGTATTCTTGACATAGTAAACTCGTCATTAGATATGGGGGTCTTCCCAGACTGTCTTAAGACTGCTGTAGTTAAACCCCTACTCAAGAAAAATAATCTTGACCCCTCTGCTTTTGAAAACTTTAGACCCATTTCTAACCTGCCTTTCTTAAGTAAAATTTTTAGAGAAGGCAGTCATTATCCAGCTAAATGACCACCTCAATAAACATGCTATTCTTGATAAGTTTCAGTCGGGTTTTAGAACAAATCACAGTACAGAAACTGCATTCGTTAAAGTAGTAACTTGCGGATAAAAGAAGACAGAGGCCATATATCTGTTCTCATCCTCTTAGATCTGAGTGCCACATTTGACACCATTGATCACAATATTCTTAGAAATCGCCTTAGTCAATGGGTGGGCCTCTCTGGCAGTGTCTTAAATTGGTTTGAATCCTACCTGGCAGGTAGAAAATTCTTTGTTAGTTGTGGTAATTACAACTCAAAGACACATGATATTCTATATGGTGTTCCACAAGGCTCTATCTTGGGTCCGCTGCTCTTTTGGATCTACATGCTTCCGTTAGGTCAGATTATCTCGGGGCATAACGTGAATTACCACAGCTATTCTGATGACACGCAGTTGTATTTATCAATAGTGTCACTAATACAATGTCTTACTTGTGTTTCTAAATGGATGAATAGTCTTTTTCTCAAGCTAAATAAAGAGAAAACAAATTTTAGTGATTGGTAAGACGGAGGTAAAGAATTTAGGGTAACTGTTGACTGTAACATGAAATTTAAATTGCATATTAATCAGATCACTAGGTCAGCATTTTTTCACTTAAGAAACATAGCAAAAGTTAGACCTCTTATATCATTGAAAGATGCTGAGAAATTAGTTCACGCTTTTGTTTTCAGTCGACTAGATTACTGTAACACACTCCTCTCAGGACTACCCAAAAAAGACATAAATCGTTTGCAACTAGTGCAGAATGCAGCTGCTAGAATCCTAACTAGGAAAAGAAAATCCGAGCACATTTCTCTAGTTTTGATGTCACTACACTGGTTACCTGTTTCATTCAGAATTAACTTTAAAATACTGCTTATTGTTTACAAAGCCTTAAATAATCTTGCTCCATCTTACAACGTACATATCGGAATGTGACACCTTATATTCCAAATCGTAACCTTAGATCCTCAAATGAGTGTCTGCTTAGAATTCCAAGAGCTAAACTTAAAAGAAGTGGTGAGGCGGCCTTCTGCTGTTATGCACCTAAAATCTGGAATGGCCTGCCAATAGGAATTCACCAGGCTAATACAGTGGAGCCCTTTAAAAAAACTGCTAAAAACACATTACTTTAACATGGCTTTCTCATAACTTCATTTTAGTTTAATCCTGATGCTCTGTATATTCAATTAATTATCATAACTATTTATGGTGGCTCTAGAATCCGTACTAACCCCAACTCTCTCTTCGGTTTCTTTTCCCGGTTTTTTGTGGTGGTGACCTGAGCCACCACCACCTAATCAAAGCACCATGATGTTCCTACATTGATGGATTAAAAGCCAGAAGTCTACATGACCATCATCATCAAGTCCTTCCATGAGAACCCTAAATACAAAGAGGACTGTTCATTTATGTTAGGTAGATTGCCCAGAAGGGGCTGGTCTGTCTCATGGTCTGGAACCCCTGCAGATTTTATTTTTTTTCTCCAGCCGTCTGGAGTTTATTTGTTTTTTCTGTCCTCCCTGGCCATTGGACCTTACTCTTATTCTATGTTAATTAGTGTTGTCTTATTTTAATTCTTACTTTGTCTTTTTTTTTCTGTTTTCTTCATCATGTAAAGCTCTTTGAGCTAAATTATTTGTATGAAAATGTGCTATATAAATAAATGTTGTTGTTGATAAAAGGTTGAAACAAGATTCATATACAGTAAATTGTTGTTGAGCTCACTTTCCATAAGAAGGCAGTCTTTGGATTTGAGCTACTGCTACTTCAAAATGATAGGAGCCAGAGGAGATGTAAAAAATTGGATAGACTGCCCTGTTGGCATGAAATGTGTAACAAACACAATCCACTGGGTGAGACTCATGCTTGAAGAAATCTCTCTCTCTGCTGCCCTGAAAGCACTGGAGAATTCCCTAGGGGACTGTTGCTGGAGAAAAGGAAGTCTGGTTTATCATGCTCAAAGATGTTATTACTACAACCTTCAACCTTCAAAAGGATATGTAAATGAAAACTGAATATCTTTGAAGCAATGCAAGTCTTTATCTTATTTTGGCTTGTGTACCCATCATGTAAGAAACAACAAATGATTACTTCACGTCAATGAAACACATTTAATAGGTTCACTTAATTTTCCTCTGAAATGACCAATATACTGTAGATTTTATTCTGAAAAAAATTATATAATCTCCTACAAACATTTATTCCAAACTTGTTCCAACTACCTCCTTTGTGCGGAGTTTCTGCTAGAAAACGATAAAACTGATATGGTAACTAATGGTCATTTCTCTGATGCAGTGAATTTTAATGTACTGTAGTGCAACACAGCAGCAACATATATTCTGAAATAGTCATCATGAAGTGCTGTTACTATATATTGTATACGGTAAGCTATTCCACAGAAATAGCTTCACAAATAACCTGTTACTCAGAAAAGAATGAATGTTTATGAGAGACAGAGTGAAACCAAGTGGTATATGTGTTTCATATAGACAGTTAATGGATGGCTGCATTAGAGCTGAATTATTGATCATTTTAAAGATCTGAAAACACACTGTTAGTATGACAGCTCCACAGTGAAATACCGATAACTTCTTAGGTAATGCCAGTTTTAGCACGGCAGCTCCACAGTGGAATACTGATAACTTCTTAGGTAATGCCAGTTTTAGCACGACAGCTCCACAGTGGAATACTGATAACTTCTTAGGTAATGCCAGTTTTAGCACACATAAACAAAAGATTGTTTCTATAATTTCAATTTTTTTTCTGCTTGGTAAAATAAAAAGATGAATAATAAGGGATACTGGTGGTCTATGCAAAGAAATAGTTTATAATTTAAATTTCTTACTTGCTCACTTACTTTGAGGTTCTTAACAATTCATCCTAAATTTAGTTATCATTAGTGATGAGCAAACTGCTGAATTTCATTTGTCTCGAGTTCGGCAAAATCATGGAAATGTTTGCAAACTTTGCAAAATACATTGAAGTCAATGGGGAAGGAGGAAGTGAACTAGTTTTGAGTTGATCATAATGGTGAAGTTGTCTTTAAATTGTCCCTGAGGGCTAGAGAAAAGTCTGCCAAAAATTCTGGACTGATTATTGCGGCCAAATATGTGATCGGAGCTGTAAGGATGCTGTGCCTGCACACAGGGATCAGTGTTATATATTCAGCGCATCTCAGTAGCTGAAAAGGCATTTTATTTTCTTTGTGTGCTTGTGACATAGTGATGGCCAAGTCAGCAACCATCTTACAGAAGGCTTGCATAAAACTTCTGTGAATGGTTGCAGTTCTGTGATATTAAGCTCTGTGATATTAAGTTGACCCCACAAAGCATTATTGGGCACTTGGAGAAAAAAAAATGTTCACCTAAGCCAGCCACACAGAGAATTTCCAGGAAAATATTAATTCGAAAAGGTCACCATTGAACAAACCACATTCACTGCAAAAAAATTTTGCAGATCAACACTAGTTATTGTGACACAGGTTATTAAAAATGTACATTATTTACCATAATTTTAAAACTATATTCATGTAATAAACATACCTACTCTTACCACTGGTATACTATAACAAATTTAATATACTATTTTTCTTTTGTCGTGTTGCAGATTATAGAAATCTACTTTTCATTTCACATAATTTCTTTGTGGATTTTGCACACATTCCCCATGTTCTACAGGTACCCTGGTTTTCCATCCATATCCCAAAGATGTACAGATTAGGACTGGCCTGGAATGAGTGGGACTGCGTACACCAATGTGCCAAGTGCGATTGCTTTAAGACTCCTGCACAATTTTGCTGAGTTTTAAATTGGATTAACAGAAATCAGGAAAAAATTAATAGATGCAATTTGTTAAACTCAAAGCATACCTTCCTTTGGCATAATTGTATTCACAGATATTCGTTTCATTTCATTCCTTAAGAATTTAAGAATACACTGCAATCCTTCCTTTACAACATCTTCAGGAGGAAATTCAATTGGACAATTTCTCAGATTCAGGGCTGTAAGTGTGTACAAATTACCTAAAATGAAAAACACAGCCTTAAAATGCATGTCTAGTATATAAAGGCATAAAATAGTAAAACAACATATTAGATATGCACCCTGCTTAGTATAAATATAGATCATCCTTGCAATACTATCAAGGTAATAATTATAATAACAGTAATGATGATAATAATACACTTAATTTATATAGCACTTTTTCTATGCTCAAAGCACTAAGGTTATAGACATGAGTGACTGGAAAAAGGCGGCTGCTAACTGCCTCTCATCCTTCACCTGCAGCCCGGAGGGTGAAATTTCCTAATGTCACTTCTGTCCTGGCCCAAGAGAAATTGCCTCTTCTGCCCCACTGACTAATCTACTTAAAGAACAACATTCTCAGAAGATAGCGTTCACTTGTAACCTATGTGCGATGAGCATGGAGCTCCTTAACAGACTTACTGATATAGCCTTAAGAGAAACAGACGTATTAACGGAAATGCTACACATGCAATAATTCACTGTATTCTTATTTACCCTTTCTGTTTTCATCCCCCATTAAACGGGTACCCTTTACCATCTATCTTGTGTTTTCTTTTAAACTAGTAAATATGTGAGACAAACCTGGAATAACCAATTAAACAACTATCTGAATATCAATTGTGCCTTATAAGGCACATAAATAAACAAAATGAAGACATACATGGAACTTGGTGTTTTAACTGTTTATTGGATGTTAATTGATTTATCATAATTGCACTGTTGTAAGGACTTATTTATCAAAGATCATTTATGGAAAATGTTTTATTTATATGCACTGCTTTCTTTTGCTTTCAATAAATACACAAAAATGCACTTTTAGCATCTTAAACTTACTGTTGTCTCGTCATTGCCCTAGTCATTTCAGTCTATGAACAACAAGATGTTCCAAAAATGAGAGGGTGCCTATTGGCTGCTGGTACAGAGCATCCAATATAGTGGCAGTGATGGAAGAAAACAAAGGACAACAGCAAGAAGATCTGGTGCAATACAGACCCAAAAGATGGAAGGACAGAAGAACAGAGAACTTTTAATATGTTTATTCATTTTTTTGAGGGTTAAAGTTCACGTTCTTTTAACTTTTTGTGCATTTTGGGGGGTGGCTTGGGTATTTGATCATTGAAATGTGTGTGTGTGGGGGTCTACACCACAGGCTTTCAGATTTGGCTGAGAGCTCATGCTGGTATGTGACACTGTATGTCAAGGGAGTGAAGAAACACGGCAGGGTGAATGTTTTTTTTATTTTTATAGTGAAGCTCAGAATTGTGAGTCTAAGTAATGAGAAAATGTGTGGCCACAGAACGCTTAGTGGGGGAATGGGCTAATTAGTTATTCATGTGTGGGGAGAAATTAGCCTAGCCATTCCTCATTGGTGGCTCCGTCTTTCGTTCAGGGTAGTGCCTACATTTGCAGCATAAAAGTCTTATCCCAGAGGGAAAAGGGAGATAGAGCAGTGAGTCGGCACAGCGCATCCTGTGTGAGAGAAAGAGAGAGAGAGAGAGAAAAAATGGACCGGTCTTGTGCATCTCCAGAGGAACTAGAAAGAAGTGGCGTTCCGGGAGATATTGAAGACTCGTGGGGGGATTTTGCTTGCATTGGCCTACTCAGGTGGAGAAAAAAAAAAAAAAAAAAAAAAAAAGAAAGGGAGAGAATGCTGTATTGCACTCTCTGTGGGTTCCAGCTTACCGTAGGTGGAAGGAACTGGAGTCCACTGGCACCTTGTGCCTGTTTATTGCTGTAAGCGGAGAGCAAAGGTGATGAGAGGGGGACACTGGAACAAAACTAAGAGATGGATGATTCTAATTTTAATTTGGTGTTTTAACTATTTATTGAACATTGTTTTTTGAAAGCTATTTATGGAAGATCTTTTATTGAACTGCACTGCACAATTGTATTTGCTTTTAAAAAAATAAACACTTTTGTACTTTTTGCACCTTAAACTTGTTGTCTCATTACTTGCCCTTACTTATCTTGTTCTATGAACTACAAGATGCTTCAAAAAGGAGAGGGTACCCATTGGCTGCAGGCATGGAGCATAAAAATATACAGATAAAGATAATGCCTGCAGCAAGTCTTTTACCTTTTTGCTAAGCATAGTTACTTCTTCCCTTTTATTTTTATAAGATACATATCCATTTTGGGGTATGTATGTGTGTGTGTATATATATATATATATATATATATATATATATATATATATATATATATATATATATATATATATATATATATATATATATATATATATATATATATATATATACACACACATATATATTGTTCAAAAAATTAAAGGAACACGTTTTAATCACAGTATAGCATCAAGTCAATGAAACCTCTGGGATATTGATCTGGTCAGTTAAGTAGCAGAGGCGGTTGTTAATCAGTTTCAGCTGCTTTGGTGTTAATGAAATTAATAACGGGTGCACTAGAGGGGCAACAATGAGACAATCCCCAAAACAGGAATGGTTTAACAGGTGGAAGCCACTGACATTTTCCCTTCCTCATCTTTTCTGACTGTTTTTTCACTAGGTTTGCATTTGGCTATGGTCAGTGTCACTACTGGTAGCATGAGGCGGTACCTGGACCCTTTAGAGATTGCACAGGTAGTCCAACTTCTCCAAGATGGCACATCAATACATGCCATTGCCAGAAGGTTTGCTGTATCTCCCAGCACAGTCTCAAGGGCATGGAGGAGATTCCGGGAGACAGGCAGTTACTCTAGGAGAGGTGGGCAGGGCCATAGAAGGTCCTTAATCCATAAGCAAGACTGGTATCTGCTCCTTTGGGCAAGGAGGAACAGGATGAGCACTGCCAGAGGCCTACAAAATGACCTCCAGCAGGCCACTGGTGTGAATGTCTCTGACCAAACAAACAGAAACAGACTTCATGAGGGTGGTCTGAGGGCCCGACATCCTCTAGTGGGCCCTGTGTTCAATGCCCGGCACCATGGAGCTCAATTGGCATTTGCCATTGAATACCAAATTGGCAGGTCCACCACTGGCACACTGTTTTTCATAGATGAAAGCAGGTTCATCTTGAGCACATGTGAGAGATGTGAAAGGGTCTGTAGAAGCCATGGAGAGCGTTATGCTGCCTGTAACATTGTTCAGCATGACTGGTTTGGTGGTGGGTCAGTGATGGTCTGGGAAGGCATATCCATGGAGGGACACACAGACCTCTACAGGCTAGACAACGGCACTTTGACTGCCATTAGGTATCGGGATGAAATCCTTGGACACATTGTCAGACCCTATGTTGGTGCAGTGGGTCCTGGGTTCCTCCTGGCGCATGACAATGCCCGGCCTCATGTGGCAAGAGCATGCATGCAGTTCAAGGAGGATGAAGGAATTGATACCAGTGACTGGACCCCACACTCGCCTGACCTAAATCCAGTAGAACACCTCTGGGACATTATGTTTTCGGTCCATTACGACCCTGCCAGGCTGCACCTCAGAATGTCCAGAGCTCAGTGATGCCCTGGTCCAGATCTGGGAGGAGATCCCCAGGACACCATCTGTTGTCTCATTAGGATCATGCTCCGACATTGTCAGGAATGCATACAAGCACATGGGGGCCATACAAATAAAAATACATACTGTGTAGGTAATGCTATCTCACAGCTAAACTTTCCAGCTTCATTACAAAATTAAAGGCAAAGTGCAGAAACAATTAAAAGACATTTACAATGATAGGTAATATTGTAAAAAATCTGTTTAATATGAATCAAGGAATGTTATGATAATGATTGTATAATGCCATGAGATCTCATCTGAAGTAATGTCTGCAGTTCTCATTACAATGCTATATAACAAAAAGACATTGCAGCAATAGAAGGTTCACAGAGGAAATCAACAAAGTGCATCCTAGGATTAAAGGGCATGCCATGTGCTATTCTGACAGGCTATGCAAATTTAATCGCACTGGTCTTGAACAGGTTGCATAGGGACCTAATCTAAGTTTTTAACATTCTAAAAGGCATTGACAAGGATGATACAGCAGAGTTCTTTTGATTAAATTGTGAATCATGTACTTGAAGACACCAGTGGAAATTAAAGTGTATAGAAGAGTGAACTCCTGAAGTATTTCTTTACACAAACTAATATGGGAATCTGGAATAAATGACCAGGTAATGTTTAAAGTATTTAGAGTTTCCACTTCATGTACATGTATCTGGAGGAGATATTGGGTCAAATTATCTATTAGCCAACCAAATGATCTTGGAGGACTGAATGGTCTTTTCTTGTTTGTCTTGTTTTTGAAGTGTTTTAAGCACCATAGCATCCAGTACACTCAAAATACATTTTGCAAGTGTGTACCTTTGCGACATCAGAGATCCAATGAGGATGGCTCACAATTTTAACGTTTTGTTGCACCACCATGACTAAAAGCTCATTCAGTTATGTGGTGCCCACTCTCTAGAATCCTTTCTTTAGAGATATGCTACAATATGTTGCACTTTCATTTCTTAATTTCAGATTCAGCTTCAAGGTATCCTTCATCTCTGAAAACTGAAAATCGGATTATCCATATCAAAGGTTCATGGCCTTAAAATCAAGCCATCCCTTATTTTTTTCTGTCCCTCTCCAAATTACTGCACCTGTTGTAAAACACTTGACATGTTCTCTGACAAAACATATTATGCGGTCATAACATACGGAAAACCACTTTAAACCATCACAAATATAGTTCATTTTAAATAGCATTTCAAAACATCAATATAATCATAATGTTTTTTTTACCATAAACAGATAAAAAAAAACACATGGTCACTAATGCAGAGTCATCTTGCTGTGCTATAATGCAGTGCTCAATAAATGGCGTATGGTGAGTACTTTAGGCAGACTATAACTAGGGATTACTTGACTATATCAGCATTTCAGGAAGACTTTGTAATATGTGGATTGCAAGGAAAAAAAGCTTGTAGCACTACAGTTACGTGTTACAGCACACTTTTAAGATCACAATGTGACTAGACTATACAAATGGATATGGCTGCAAGACTAATTTAAGTTCCCTGATACAGATGTGTGCTATAGCCTGGGATTCCAATATTGATCCAATTGCTCTAACCTAATCGATACTCAGTAAAAATCAATCAGTTTTCAATGTCCCCAATTATGTTGTTGGCTGTGTTACTTTGACCATCTTCTATTTTTGAAATTGCAATTATATTCAATACTCTTCATATTAACTGTGGTTGTAATCACTAAATTAAGTATAGGCCTAAAGTACATTATTCTTATTCCAAGAAACCAAACCTAGATGGAACACTTGTCTATTGTATGGTTCACCTGATACACACACACACACATATTCACTTTATAGTTTCCGATCAATGTAAAATGGGCTTTTTGACATGAGTGAAAAATTTGCCAAAGGAATTATTAACAGGCTCAAAGAAAACAGAGGAAGGAAAATTAGTCATTATCTATTCCACTAAAACAATTTCAGACATTTGTAGGATATACAATTATTACCATTTTCAGCACTGTAGTTTTATCACAGACATCAGAATGAAAACTCCACCTTAAATTTCTTGGTCCACTAATACTCACAGAATTTTTGATATACTCAAGGATTTATTCACTTCTGCTTTACCTGTAGTTCATCCTTATTCAGCACTCTCTTTGAAGATTTTTTTTTTTGTCTCGTTTGTTTTTTGTTTTTTGATGTAAATGCCTGTACTAAAGTGTATTAGTTGATTAACTGTGCCATTGTGTATAATAAGTAGTTGCTCCATTAGTCTGTCCTGCTTCGAGCTTTTAATTATGTTGGGTCAGATGATTGCTGTTGAGCAGGAAATGGAGCAATAGTTTTTGGCCATTTTTGTTGGACTTAATGCATAGATTTCAAGTAAAGGAAATGGCATTTTTGGAAATACGTTAGGCCAAGTTTAATAAGGTAAATTAAAAAACATAATAAACTATGTTTAGTAATTAAGTTCTTTAAATTACTGTATATGGAAGAAGCTACAAGTAGTTTAACACGTCAGAATCTTCAGTCCTGCTCAAAGTGAAACTTAACATGGAGTCGCTGTTATATTTGGGTTAAAGATGTCCTTTCCAAATAACTATGGCCTTCTTAAACACAGCACCTATATGATCATTCCTCTAAAAAACATACCCCACACAAATATAATTATGAATAGAATAGTGACACAATCATATGCTGTGTGTATAAATCATAATCATTTTTATTATATTCATTTAATTTAAGCATCTCAGTTTCAGAAAAACCAGACAGCATTTAGTTTTCACAAGGTTTAAACTTTTAACCTAATTTTGATGTAGCTCAAAGAATGTTAAAAGAAAATATTTTGTTGTTTTAGTTTAATAAATGCTTGATGAAACCCCCAGACCCTATAATTCCACTTTCCTATTCCAAAGAAAAATAATTTGTGGTCAAAGTGCAACAGTGCATATGTGCAACTATCATTTGCTCAAGATGTATGCAAATCATTTTATGTTGCACATGCTACTTTTCTGATTTGGGAACACTCAATTCAACTCCAAAACAGTCTAAATTCACCTACTGCTTATCTGTCCACTCTATGCTGGACAGACATGCCTCCTAGGCATGCCATCTGCTCAGCATGACTCTTCCTAGCTACTTCCTGCTGGGTAGAAACCCAGTTCCATGGTTGATGAATAAAGCAAAGCTAAATACAGCAGACCTGTTTCTACAAGATGCATGGGAAGAATCATGAGCTAGTGTACATAGTAATAAAGATATAAAGATATACTTGGCATAGTCCAAAAGGAAAAAAAGAGAGGCAAAAAACAGACAGAAGGTCAACAAATCATAAAGAGGAAAAAATATAACCAAAAGACATTAGATAAAAGAAACAGGCAATACATACAAGAATTAAAAAACAAATCATTACCCCAATATCAAAGAGAATAATGTTCATGCACAGCATTATAAAAAAATAGTTGTAGTATAGCCAGGCATTATCCATTTTGCCAATCTGGAACCCAAGTCCTGGCTTAACAAACCACTGTAAGACCACTCTTTAATACCAGACCTTGTAATATTGCAAGGACATCTTTTGTTCAGTACTTGGGTTTCCAGCTTTTTCCTTCAAAGTACCATAAATCAAGGATGATGGACAGAACTTTGCACCAGTGGTCAACCAAGAGGATGGGCTTATGTGCACCCTGGAAACCAATGGCAAGACTTCCTTTAAACCAATGTACCAGGAAACACTGGGAAGACCTTATTTTAAAACCCTGACTGCTTCCCTCCATCATCTCACAACCTGACCTGCTTGTAATTTCTGCTATACAGCAGAGACACCACTGCTTAGGGTGTGTCCTCAATAAAGTTGGAGTGATCCCTTCTACTCCAAAAGGGTAACTGGGGCTGGACTGAAAAAAATGGAATACCATCTGTAACAGGAGTAGGACTAGGGATTATTGGACCATTAGTCCAAACCTTGCTAAGCTAGTAAATGCGCCATCTGAGAAAAACCATAAACATCAAAGCCATACTTGCACTTTGCTAACAAGGAGGGCTGACTTATCACCAGCTGATACAGAGAGTGTAACTTTGCTAGCAGTGTGCGTGAAACCCTCGAAGACAAACTGCCCACAACCAGAAGGGGCGACCAAGGTGAAGAAGAAAACAAGAGCGCTGAGGATTCTTCTTCCACATGACTGGAGAAGCCAGACTCGGAAAGGTACAAAGCATCACCTACACCAAATGAAAAGTATACCTATTTTAATTATGGGAACTATTCATTGTACCTAAATAGTTAGGATAAAGCAAGCTAATAAATTATGGTATTGGTGTCACTGTAACAGAAAGATAACTTCCTTGTGCATGGTAAGTTCTAGTATTGTGTTATAAGAAAGTTGGGAGCATGTGCATTGTCACACTCACCACACGCCAAACCACCTGGATTGAGACACAAGTACAGCAGGAGACACCTCAGCACCACACTGGAACAGTGTGAGTTTTTTTCAGGTGTAAGATGGAAGACCTGCTTGCAGGGCTGGATGCACATTAATGTCATACCCAGGATGAAGCAATTACAGGTTAAGGGCCATGCTCAAGGGCCCAACAAAGTAAAGTCGCTTCTGGAGTTTACGGGATTTGAACTGGTAACCTCCCAAATACCGGTGCAGATCCCTTGCCCTCACAGCCACCACTCTGACCTACTGTATTACAAGTTTCTTCATAAATCGAGTCATTAATTGCACAACAACAACACACACACACACAGAATAGACACGAAGACAAAAGCCAGTGCAGAGGTTAGGGAGTAAATAAATGCCACTTGCAGCCAAAAAAACCTTCAAAACTAGCTAAAGAACTAATCCATCTTGAATATATGAATTGAAAGATCAAAGCTTTCGTAATTTTATGTTTTGTGTTGTTTGTTACTGCCCTTCATCTCTCTCTCTATTATATATATATATATATATATTATATCTGTCTACTATAAAAAGAAATCCTGTCCCCTGTCCTGATAGATCACGTATCGTAGACTTTCTCAGAAGATAATTTAAAGACCCGCGAGACGAAAGAGACCTGCCACGGTGCGTCTCACGGGAACATAGAACGATAGTCTTGTAAGACACACCCTATTTACAAGCAATATCAGAAAAAACAAATCAGTAGTGTAAAGGCAGTCATGCAGCACACACAGCTCCAGGGCTCTCAGTGCATATAAAGTGTATAAGGTCAATACGGTAGAAATGAAATGAATACGGTAGAAATGAAACGTCGACGATTAAACGAAGAAGAAAGAAAAGCATGGAGAAAAGAGACTCAAATGCGTTGGACAGAAAAAAGAGCAAAAAAGAATAATCGAGGTGCAAATTCAGAAAATAAGGAAAGTAATTATCAGTCCGGAACAAGTGGAATTGAAAAAAGAGCATGTCCAATCCGGCTCTTAATTAAATGACAGTGAGTAAAATGACAAAGTAGAACTTCATAGAGATGTTTACAAACGTTGGCGCTAAACACATGCAGAGCAGGGTAGAAACTATGAAACCAGGGAAATTAGAAAGGCTCAAAAAAAAAACCAAAGAAAAAAAAAAATAACCTTGGCGCTATACACATGTGGAGAAAGTTAAAGGATATGAAAGTAGGAAAATTAGAAAATATAAAAAAGTAAAGATCGCAGTAGCGCAAACAAACAAACTGCCTCATTTAACTATGCACCAGTCTAACTTTGGTTTTGCACAATAATTACTACACTATTGCACCTTAACACGTTAATTCTACTTTATTCACATAATTTTACTTATTTATTATGTTTTACTATACTGTTATCTTTCGATCTATGACTTTTTGTTAATCTAACCAATATTCTTCTAACTTTGCACAGTTTTTGATAAGTGGATCAGGATGCATTTCACTGTGTGTTGTCCTGTATAACTATGCATGTGACAAATAAAGAATCTTGAGAATTTCAAAAACGGAGTTTACCGCACATGCATTTATTGGTTACTTTGTTAATGTATATATAGTTATCTGTCTGCTTATTTAAAAACCTAAATTTACCCCAGGAGTCAAAAATGTTCATTCTAGCCCTTGTACAAAAACCTAGACAAAAGCTGGGGTATCACCTTGGTAACTCCATGTACTTTTGGAACTGTGAGAGGAAAATAGCACGACTTTACAGACAGGAGTCCAATGCAGAACTCTACTTACTTTGTTACTTTGTAAAAAAAAAAAAAAATTATTAATTGCTGATGATGTAGATCGTTCTGTCTATGCTGAAATTCCAAACAGAGAAACTTATCCTGACCTCATTAAAAAGATTCAGCATATTGGGACTCGCAAGATTACAAATATTGTTTTTACAGAAGTTCTGAAATAAAAGTGAAACTAATAAAATAGCAACAATTCAAAGAAAAAACAATCTTAAAAGTGTGTATCCAGAAAAACAAATACGGGGGTTGGCGAGCGACGCGAGCAGGGGGCAAAGCCCCCTAGTATATATATATCTATACTAATAAAAGGCAAAGCCCTCACTGACTCACTCACTGACTGACTGACCGACTGACTGACTCACTCATCACTAATTGTCCAACTTCCCGTGTAGGTGGAAGGGTGAAATTTGGCAGGCTCATTCCTTACAGCTTACTTACAAAAGTTAGGCAGGTTTCATTTTGAAATTCTACGCGAAACGGTCATAACCGGAACCTCTTTTTTGTCCATATACTGTAATGGAAGAGGCGGAGTCACGTATCGCGTCATCACGCCTCCTACGTAATCACGTGAACTGAAAACAAGGAAGAGATTTACAGCACAACTCAAACGCGGGAACGAAGGTAAATGACGTTAATTGTTGAGTGTCTTTTAATACTGTGTAAGCATACGTATTAACATGTGCAATTAAACGTGTGCATTTACGGGGTGATTTCTCAGACTTAAAAGCTCGCCTTTTATTAAAAGGGTAAATGCAAACTGTTTTCATTCTGAATGGCACAAACCACGTTGGATTTCAGCCGTTAAACGCGCAAAATTGTTGGTACACCAGATAAATAAGCGCAATATATTATCAGTTGTATTGTATGCTTACAATACATATAGAAATGTGTTAATCGTTAACTAATAGTATGGGATGGTGTTTTTCGACTCGCACCTTGATTTTCTCAATATCTTTACACCTCTTTTTAAGACTTATTGACTGAAACGGGCTTTCACGAAAAAAGTTACGGCTTTGCTACAGGATACACCCTCCACAAGTTAAGGAAGTAAAAATAAAGGTATATATTTCTGTTTTATTTAAACCTTTTACGTTCGTATGCATAGCCCCATTTGGCTGTTTTAGTTTTTTTTTTTTTTCTTTCTTCAGTAATATTTAATCTCCTTAAAGAAAAACAACATATGCATTTTACTTTTTTTGTATCTCTTTAGTAATATTTTAGTGTAAAAGGATAACCAGTATTTAAACCTTTTATGTTACTTTATAAAGTTATTTTACACAATGTTGAAAAATTAATGAGAAAGCTACATATTTTGGCAGCTGCTGCTTAAATTTTCATTGAAATGAAAAAAGCTCTCCCAGAGAAAACCTCAATGAAGAAGAAACAGTTTGAACTATCTAAAAAGGAGAAACCCTCATTTATAAAGGTTTGCTGCAGATGACTTAACTGAAAATAAATGAATAGTTCCTATGTGTATAATACATATTTATCTATTTTACTTATGCCTTTATTCCAGCAACTTGCAACATCTGAGGCACAATTTGTTACATTACTTTTGTTTTTTGCAGCACAGGCAGGTGAAGTGACTTCCTCAGGGTCACACAGTGGTGTCAGTAACGGGATTTGAACTGACAAGCTCCGGGTTTGCTGAAATATTACGGAAGAAAGAAAAAAAACGAAAACGGGCAAATGGGGCTATGCATACAAATGTCCATCCATCCATTATCCAACCTGCTATATCCTAAATACAGGAGCCAATCCCTGCCAACACAGGGCACAAGGCAGGAAACAAACCCCGGGCAAGGTGCCAGCCCACCTCAAGGCGCACACACCCACACACACCAGGGACAATTTAGAATCGCCAATGCACCTGTGGGAGGAAACCGGAGTACCCAGAGGAAACCCAGACAGACACAGGGAGAACATTCAAACTCCACACAGGGAAGCGAACCTGGGCACCTTTCACTGCGCCACCATGCCACCCGCATACAAACTTAAAAGGTTTAAGTAAAACAGAAATATATACCTTTATTTTTACTTCCTTAACTTGTGGAGGGTGTATCCTATAGAAAAGCCCTAAATTTTTTCATGAAAGCCCCTTTCAGTCAATAAGCCTTAAAAACAGGTGTAAAGCTAAACTTGCAGCACCGCTATTCAATTACACTTGCCTAACGCCTCTCCTAAGGGGACATACTGTGGGATCTAGGCATCAGTCAAAGCACCAATCACAGGCCCGATTAGAAAGCAGGAAGCTGTGATTTGTCGTCTCCCTCCCATGTAACAATCACAGCCCGTGTTACAACGCACTATGTATGTATGTATATATGTATATATGAAGAGGATGGATGGATGGATGTATATGTATGTGTATATATATGTTGATATGTGTATATATATATATATATATGTATATATATGTGGATGTGTATATGTATATTATATATATGTATATGTATATATATGTTTACATAACCTCTTTAACACACTACTTCTCCGCTGCGAAGCGCGGGTATTTTGCTATATATATATATATATATATCCATCCATCCATCCATCCATTGTCTCCCGCTTATCCGAGGTCGGGTCGCGGGGGCAGCAGCTTGAGCAGAGATGCCCAGACTTCCCTCTCCCCGGCCACTTCTTCTAGCTCTTCCGGGAGAATCCCAAGGCGTTCCCAGGCCAGTCGAGAGACATAGTCCCTCCAGCGTGTCCTGGGTCTTCCCCGGGGCCTCCTCCCGGCTGGACGTGCCCGGAACACCTCACCAGGGAGGCGTCCAGGAGGCATCCTGATCAGATGCCCGAGCCACCTCATCTGACTCCTCTCGATGCGGAGGAGCAGCGGCTCTACTCTGAGCCCCTCC